>NW_026623282.1:2931847-2962076 GCF_030028575.1 Malurus melanocephalus
AAAGAAAAAAAAATTAAGACTGTCTTCACACCCACAACACTTCAGCACAGACAGTTTCTTTCTGATGTAGCGAACTACAGCCCCCACGTAAGATAAGCTGTAATGCCAAAGGACTTTCTGCCATGATAAGTGTTTCTATGCGAGAGCCTGTTCTAACACAACTGTGTCAGAAAAAACCACACCCTTAACTGACAAAGCCATGCCTGGAAAATGTAAGTGCACAGAAAAAAACCTTCTGCCAGATGCAGTTATTGTCAAATACAGACAGACAGAGGGAACAGTATCTATTACTGGGGWAGCAAAGAAAAATAAACAGCTGTGATAAAATTCAAACACCACTTCATAGTAACAGAAACAATTACATCCATTCTTTTAATACCTATACACAACGTAAGCACTGTGGTGGTCAATGGACCAGCACATCAAATGAGACCCAGCAGCCAACTTGCAGCAGAATGCATTTATCACAGGGCATGTGGATGTGTGAGCACCTGCTATAAACAGGCTGTTTGTGAAATGCTTTTAGGAAACCATGCTTATAAAATTTATAACTCACTTCCAAATACTGAGCACTGTTCTCAAAAAACATTCTGAAACTAGTATTAGTATTTCAGGTTACTTTCATTATTCAAAATCCTCCTCTTCCTCATTCTTTTCTAACCCAACAGAGCTTCATTAAAGGATTCACCTAAGAGGAATGTTACAGAGTTGTGCTACAGAGTTTMGTTTAAACAAAAGAATGAAGCTCTAGAACAGAAAAAACTATAAAATTTTTCACAGTAACATCCACACAGAAGAAAAATATCGATTTTTKAAGAAACTTGCATTCCTCAGTACTCAGACGATGCACATAGAKTCAAAGAAATTTAAACAGGTAAGACAGTGAATAACATTCAATAAGAAACTGCAATAAGTAAAAGGTGCATAAAAAGCTCATCCTTAAATCTGAAAAATTAAATAATTTAAAAAACAGATATTGATTTGGGTTGGGATCTTACTGTAGATAACAAACATTTAAAACTTTAATATTAAACTYATTTTGATACATGGAAGCTGGGACAGATATAAGTAATTATGCCTYTGACAACTTACAGGGTCAGTGTTTCTCACCAAACCATCATAATGAATACTATGTAAACATACATTCAACATACAGGACATCGGGAGGATTTAAAATGCCTCACAATATGTACACTAGCAGGGGCCAGCTAACTACATTTTTTGAAAAAGGAAAGAAAAAAATATTTTGTAATCATGTAAAAGTTGGTTATCTTTTGTAATAAGTTGTAATGGGTTATTTTTTGCTGCTCCACACCCTGAGGAAATTGTTTTTTACTAGGGTTGCAGTCAATGGTATTTGAGCTCAAGGCTCCCTGCCACCAAAGAACTGAGCTCTCCACACCAACACAGCTTTAAGTCTGATGAGGCCAAGTCAGAATAAAAATACACTCTGAGAAGCAGGAAGAAGGTTGTGACAAAGTGACAARGAAACATAAAAGACTTTTAAAAAATTCAAAATAATTCACAAGACAGCATATGCATAAAAACATATTATAATTTGAGGTTTAAGTTTTGGAGAGTTATCTGGTCAAAATCTTACAAAAGTAAATTATTTCAGAAAGAAAAAAAAAAACCAAAACAAAACCCCCAAACCTGCTCTGTTCCTGGTAGCTTACAGTTTGTTAGTACAAAATGGCATGTGAGCAGAAAACCTCTATGGAATCTTGCACCAAATCTGCAAATTAAATGAGCAGCAAACTTCTCAAGTGCTGATACATTCCCAGTTACCAGCAACAAATATTAGGGGCACTCAGTTCCAGAATATKTCATTTTTGAGACCTATTTTGACAATGATATAGTAACTTGTTCTGCATCCAAATGTTTTTACCCATTTTAACAAGTTACCTCACTCACACCAGAACTATGCCATTARGTCTAACAGAGGTTAAAACAGATATCACAAGAAGTTATTGGGGAAGGGACAAAGGGGTAGCAAAACAACATAACTCATTTTCTTTCCTGTTGTGCAATCAGCAGYCTTTGAGGAGTAAAAGTTACCTAAAAATCTCATGCAAGTGACAAATTAGGCAGTGTGCAGGTAGGGGGAGGGAAGCAAGCTTTGTTTTGGATGCAAACACAATAGGACAGGGAAAAAACTGCAAAAGAGTCATTTTTTGGCCCAGGAAAGAGTCGGGGGAGTGCGGAAAGCTACAGACTTGAAATTACTTCATGAAATGACAGGAGGGAGGAAGAGGAAGGGAAAGGTTTAGGCAACCCTGGGATGGGGCAGAAGAAATCCAAGAGGTAAGTGAGCAACTGCAAACAGAGTTAGAGTGAAAATTAAGTTGGTGGGGRGATGACCAAGGAAGAGAGGARGCAGAACATCTACCTACAGAAAAAAAAAGGTTTCATTATCACTTGGTGTCTGCAAAAAAATGTAAAGATTGCACTACTGGTACTTCACTCAATATTCTGATATCTTCTGTATTTTTTCCAATTTTCCCTTACTTTAGAATAACATTTGCCAAACTTTGTCCTTGAAAAAATATAAATTTATAATAGGGAAATAATTTAGGATTTGCACTACAATTTCCATCATTTTCAGTGACAGCATTTTGGCACCAATGCCACTGGATTTGTTCTTGCCATTTCAAATGTTTCCGACTGAACTTTTAAAAGGAAAAGCTGGCATTATCTTAGGAAGTCAAAGAACAAAGAAAGTAAATCATGAGTGTACTACTTACTAGACAACRTACTCTATATAATGAACAATTACATGATTTTTTAGCAAATGTTTCCAAGCTTATGCATCTTTAGAATTTCCTCTGCTCTTTGTTTTCAAACAGGAAGAGACTATTTCACAAASAAGAATAGTTATTTATCTTATACTGAATGTAGGCACCATTTTGCTTTTTAACAGAGRTAAAGCAAGTTAAATATGGGACCTAAAATTCAGTGAAATCCAACAATAAGTTTATCTGGCCAAAATTGCATTTTATATTTGCAATAYCATGCTTTAATGTCTATGACAATAGTTCAAGAAGCAAACCGTGCTTATGTTAGAGAACAAGGAAACAAAGATGGACCAAATCTATTTGAAATCCACAGACTAAGTAATTATTTTTCATCTTCATCTTCTCTAAAACATGGAAATCAGGGGCCYAGCACAGAGGGAAGTGAGTAATCCAAGCTTACATTAAAAAACAGGCTTTCTAAGGTGCTGTTAAGAGAACATTTAAGAAGCCCCATGATAACTGTGTCAGGTTGTAAAACAACAAAATTGCTGTCTAGTTTTCCCAAAGCCAAATGAAGCAGGTGGCTGGGAAAAGCCAGAGCAGTTTCACAACAGACAAATCATGCCGATCACCTGCAACAAAATAACAGTTTCTGTTAACAAACTTTGGCACAGCATTTGACACTTTCTCACAGTCTTCTCCTGGACAAACCAGCAAGATATTGGATGTTAGCCTGCGAAATGGGCAGCAAACTGGCCCACATAGTGCACTCAGAAGGTGCTTGTCAATGGTTTTAACTCAGGCTGGCAGCCTGTCACAAAATGAGGGACCCCAGAAAATGATGGTGGGACCCACATTTTTCAACATCACCACAAATAATCTGGATGAGGGGTCTGAGAGCACCATCACCAGGTTTGCTGTTGACACCACACTGGRTGCTGAGGTGGAWGGGAAAGCCATCTCCCAGACCAGGACAGGCTGGAAGAGTGAGCTGGCAAGAAGAGTGTGGAGTTTAACAGAGACAAGCACAAGGTCCTGCAGCAGTGACGACACCAAAGAGTCTGGCACAGGCTGGGATCCCTCRCTGAGGGGACCTGGGGGTCCTGGTKCACARCACTGAACAGGAGTCAGTGGTGAAGCTGCTGCAGCAATGAAGGCAAATGGGAYGCTGGGATCTCCCACAGAGGCACCAYTTGCAGAGATGAGAGATGGGACCTACCCAAACTACCAAGAGCTTGTCAGRCCACACSTGGAGTACTCCTGTGTCCAGYTGTAGTCTCCACAGTTCAAGAAAAGGAACAGACAGACTGGAAATGATCAAAATGAAAGCCATGAAAATGATCAAAGACTGTAGAACCTTCTCTATGTGAAAGGCTAAAGGAGTTAGGTCCTTTCTCCCTAAAGAAGARACTGCTTGGGAAGGCTTCATCACATTTTTCCAGTGTTTAAAGGCTGGCTACAAAATGGATGGAGGCTCTCTCTTCACAAGGAGCCACATGGAGAAGACAAAGGGCAACAGGTGCAATTTGCACCAGAAAAGGTTTCACCTTGACATAGGAAAGATACTTTTTACACTGAGGACAATCACTAGAATGACCTCCCCAGGAAAATGGGGGAATCCACATCAACTGGAGGTATTCAAGACACAACTAGGCAAGGTGTTGGATAATCCCATCTAGGCTCCCTTTKCCACAACAGGTTGGCTCAGATGATCTTTTGAGATCCCTTTTAACCTGGACTGTTCTATGTTCTATGATTCTACTTAGCATAAGCCCACCTAAGATTTATGCCAGAATTTAGGTGGGCAGATTCAGCTGGAATACTTGTTAAAGACAGCTGTCTAAATTCTGCAGAAGTTTCAGTATATATGGGTCAGAATTCATAATTCAGTCCTTGCAAACAAAAGAGAAGAAAAGCCAGCATTAAAAGCCAGGCAGTAGGATCAGTCGCTTRACAATTAAAAAAAGGCCAAAAGTATCAAACTTTTAAAAACAGTAATCTTCAACTCTCCTCCCTGACCTGGAAAAGCATTGTATCCCTCAGATTGGACATTGCAGGAAGCTGAGAATGACGCATGAGGAGGAACAAGGCAGCACACTGTGTTATTCCTCCCCTCACTGGAAGCTACAGTTGCAGGCCATGCTCACCACTGATATAATTTTCATGTTARACCCCAACATGATTTATTAATTAATGATGGAAAGAGCAAATTTCCAACTAATGCCTTATTCCAGGTTAATTTAAAATTGTAAGGAATCCAAATCTAAAAATACAAATTGAGATGTAAAAAAAAAAAATAAAAAAATTAAAAAAACTAAAAGAACACCCTCTTCAAACTATCATTTCCTATTGACAAGGTCTCTGGTTTCTTCCCAGCCTTTTAACTTCCCTTCCCCTCTTCCAATCCTTTCTTTCCCCAATTTTCCTGCTAAGTAGTCTAAACAACAAAAAACTGAACTGCCATTTCTAGCCTTAAACATTATGCGAAAAACTAATAGTTTCAAACCTACTTATTAACATCAAAATTACCTTGCTTTCACTCCCTTGACTCAGGGACTTAATCTACTGATTCCATACACCTCTCATACAGTATTTTACAATTTTACAAAGTATATTTTACAATTTTACAAAGTTTTCAGTACATAAATTCATGAAAGATTAGGGAAAATGATAACAGAAAACATAACAAAATGTCACACTGTTCATAAAACACAAAACCTTTCTACATAAGTATCTTAAACCACAGACACTTTAAGCTCTTCTGCTGAAATTCTAAGACCTTCAAAAATTTATCACAAAATTTGCATGCAAATCACAAAACAGGAATTTCACCAATGTCTTTGCATTTCTTCAGCCACTGTGTGCAAACATTAATTCTCCAAAATCATGTATTTTTCCAMTGTTTCTTGTCAGAGGAGCACCAATGGTGGTTATATAGCAGTGGAGATACTTCTTTCCACTACTTCAATGTCTATTAGCCCCAGAAATAGTTCTTTAAAGTTCAGTGAAAAACATAGGCTTTTAACATGCTCTGTTATGGTTCAGAGCAGTATTATGGTTTTCAGATAAGTTTATTTTATGAAGCTACTCCAACACTGATATTAAAACCTGCACACTGAACTTCAGCTTAAAGAGACCCCCAAATGAGCCCCATAATTACACTGCCAAGTACTACTGAAGCTGATTTGCCTGCAATTTTATTTCAATCTGATTCCCAATTCAAATAAGTTTCTTGATTCTGTGATTTTTACTTAATAATAGTGGAATATCATAAACCTCAATTTAACGCAGCTAATGCRAAGAAGTACAAAAGGAGACAAAATTATGCCAGCACTGCTCAATGCTGAAAAGGTAAAATTATAAGCAAATTCAGGAGCTGTCATAGATCACTACACGGGAATTACAAAGACTATGCTGTGGCCAAGTGTTCTAGCRTAATGGTAAAATAAAAGAAAAAACAGAAGTAAAAAGATAACCTTCCCTAACTTAAAAAAACCCCACTACTRGAATATTATTCTCCCTGCTTCAATAATAGACATGAAATACCAGAGTTCATAGAAGGGCTACAAAAACTATCTGGAGAGTAGAAGAGTAATTTTAGGACCAGTAGCTTGACATATTCAGTGAACCAGAAAGATTAACTGGTCATAGAGGTGACAGGGCCTTTCAGTCCTGCTAACAAAAGTACGGAGACATTTGACACTTGGGAGTGAATAACATACACACTTGTCCTTGAATAGAGATGGCAATTCCATAATCATGTATATACAATACTAAGTCAATAGCTTTGCCTTAAAAATCTTTGCAAAACACAAGTCTTAACAGAACTTCCAGAATAYCTTTTACTACTTTCCTGCACTGAGATCAGAATCCTGTCTGCTCTGAAAACTATGAACCTGCCCTTCCTCTTTAGGCTTTGGGAAAAATAAGCTCCACAAGCACAATATGTTTGTGTTATTTGCAGCTTCCAATGCATTTCCAATTTTCCAACACCTTTTTTTTTATAGCACCTTCCTCTGCAGTAGGTTGGCGACAGCTGGAGACTGAATGTCAGACTCAGAGACAGAACCAAAAATCCTCCTTAATCCTTCTCCTACGCTCAGGTCAAACTGATCAGACTTGSTCTCAGGACAAATTTTCTGTCAGAACAGGCAGAATATCTCTTACTATTGTTTAATTATATTCAGTAGCATGAAATGCAAACTTCTGAATTATTTAAGCATACCTTACCTGAGAAATTTCAGCTACAAAATGTACAAAATTCCAAAATACCTTAGTGGGTCTCACTGGCTTCTTTGATGCATTCAGCAGTTTACTCCATGGAAAACTGACTTGCTCAGGTTAATGCTTTTAAGACGTAAGTTTAATAGCCTGTGGAATAAATGGGGTTGCACTGGAGATGCCATCACTCCATGCCTTATTGGCARTTTGTTGAACAGAAAACATTGGTGCCAAGTATTTTTCCAGCCTGCTTTACTACGACAGTAAAACCCATCATTGATGTCACAGAGACTCAGCTACACACACTGAACCGTACTGCAAAAGAGCGTCAAGTCACTAATTTACACTTTCATCYTCTACTTGTGCAGAAAGTATCTGAGACCAAGATAATGTAAAATTATAATATTTTCACATATTACAATTCATGGATGGTGGCGGCACTACCAGAAAATAAATGGATATTTATTTTTGCCATCAGGGTCACTAGTCCATACAAATAAGGAGGTTTAATCCAAATACTGCTTATTTTTAGGTTTCTGTGAACCCACATGCACTTTCCAAGCCTCACACCCAACACATCAATAAGCCACTGCCATAAGATTTTTGAACACAGGTCAAATCAGATCACAAGCTTTCCAAGGGCAGGGCCCCAGCTTTATCCAAGAAGTAAAGCTAGATCAGCATGTCTGACCTGAAAATGAACACTGGCCTTTAACTGAAGTTATAAAAGCTGCTAGACTTCTAATTCCAAGATTGGATTTGTAAAAAACATGAAAGTACACAAAAGTTTCTCGAAGAAAGAGTCTCCAATGTTTTGAAGCAAAATTAGATGTTTAATTTTCCAATGTAATTAATCAGRTAAGAAATTGTCCATTATTTTCATATACATGATTTTGAAATCAGGTTTTCCTAGGAAATAACACACTTAAAGCCATGAAAGTCTCCARATTTCACAAGAGTACCCCACAGGCCCCAGAAGGAAAGCCATGTGCACTTACCAGGGAACAGTCTATTGCTGCTTCACAGAACAGCAACTCCAGAGAGACGTGCAGTGGTTGCACCGGTGGCTTTAGACGGAAATGAGAACTAGGTCAGGACCTGTGATTGAGGACAAGGTTTTACTTGTCCACTGTAAACTTGGGGGCACTTGTGACACAGCAGTTCAAGAGGAAAAGGATACACACAGGCTTGTCCCCACAGCAGTGGGGAGGCTGCAGCACTGAATGAGAACTGTGGAGTTCATAAGCAGCTTTAGCAGAAGGCAGAAGACTTCAGAGCTCCGTTGAATGAAGCACTCAGTATCAGTTCACGTTGTCTAAAATATGCTGTAGTAGGTGCAGTGATGAGGTCAAGAAAAATGCTCTCTTTCCCCCAAGGTTTTCTTTTGACCTCAAGGCTCAGCAASCAAAAACAAGCAAAATGAACAAGGYCCCTCCATTATGCAATACGACCACAGTAGCATTGTTTCACTTTTCCCATAAAGTTTTACCAGTAAATTTTTGTGATGTTACCTATCCACCACTCCCCTTCTTTTAAATAAAGGAGACTGCACATTCTGAAATAAGACATGAAAGTCTAATTTAATTTATATGCCTGTTGCGTTTTTCAAAAAAGTTATATTAGATCAGTGTCTAGGGAAAAAACAGATCCCACATACATATCCAATGCTATTACAGATAGAAAAACTTGAAAAACTTAGGTTTAAAATGTAAAATAACTTTAATGCTCACCACTGTTGAACCTTTCAAAAAGTGCTGTGACTAACAAAAGCTCCCACAAATGACAGAACTTAAAACTCATTTTTCAACAGGAACAGATACTTCCCTGAKACTTCAAAAATGCAAGAAATTTCAKTAACTTTAAGYATTCACATCTAAAATACCAGTATCATGATGTATAAAGGATCAACTGAATGCAGCAATGCACAGACAAAGCGGCCCCATTTTGGCCAGGGTCCAGTTATTTTCATGGAGACTGAATAGTGAGGGATGAGATTTCTGAAGCGCGTTGGCAATGAACAGAACAATGTCATTTAACCCTTAGAACTATTCTGCAACAATAACTTCATTTAACCCTTAGAACTATTCTGCAACAATAACTTCTTGCAGAATAGCCGGGTGACATTTAGTATCTTTATTTAGAGGGGACTCTTTTTCCATCAGTTACATATAAACAGTAAAAACACCAYGTTAAACTTGTTAAAGCTACAATTTCACTTTATGCAAGCACAAGAGCTATTTTATGGGTTTGGATGGGTTTTTTTTAAATGCTAATTTAGGTTAAYCACTGAAAAAATTTATGAATCTGGAATGAAGAAATTGTTGACTCACGCATTTGGGTATTACCCTCTGAAAAAAGAAGATGTTCTGGGATAAACGCCTTTACTGATCAGATAAAAAAACCTCAAACCGGGTCATTTTAGTTTTAAATACAATTGCATTGACAATGTTAGAGCAAATTTAAAAGTACTGTATTCCAAGGATTCAAGTCAGCCATAGAATTTATGACAGACTGTTAAAGAGCAAACCCACACATGACAGTCTGAGTACACAAACCCCATGGAAAAGCAGAGGTGAAAGTGGCTTGCCCAAAATCTCTCTGAASTGCTTATGGATACATAGGAACAAAGACACCAAGAGCCAGCTTGTTTATCTCACCTTTAATATGGAAAAGACCACACCTAAACAAAAATTTTTCCATTTATTATTACTGTTGAGAAGCTGAAGCTGGAATGTTTAAAAAAGGTGAGTAGGAAAAGTTTCTGTATGGGAGTTTTATCCACAAGACATCTAAAAACGAGTCTAGACTTACTGGAGCTAAATAAATAAAGAACAAAGTTTTTGGTGTGGGGTTGTTTTTTAATCAAGAAAGTTTGTTAATAAACTGAAATTCTAAAATTCAAGCATATGAATGATCAGATTCTGCTTTTCAGTTTACTCTGATTGTGGGTTTTAAGGAAAAGTTCTGAAAAAAAGACTGCAAAATTTAAATATGCTTGTTCAATTTCTTCACTCACCAGAAATTATTAAACCTTAATAACAGCTCTTACACATCCTTGTTTGGAGACAAGACACTCTTATTTAAGCAAGGGCAAACTAGAAGTGCAAAAGCTAATCAGTTTTGCTTTCCAGGCTGAAGAAGTGTTAGTATGTTCCTTACATATTACAATAAGGAAGAGTGTGACTAATGTTAGATTGTACTATATGATAGCTAATTTTGGTATGGTAAGGCATCACAATCATTAACTCTGCTTGTGTTGTTCTCTGCTCCTGTTCTGAGATACATAGTCTTGGAAAAAAATAAAAGTAACTTGCCTATCCATCAACAGCAATAATCAGTTTTTAGAGAATTTGATGTACACTGCGCCCTTTTTTTTTTAAAAGGCCTTATACTTCATGATGCAATTTTTACTTGAATCAGAGGTAGACTAAACCTGTCCTTCTTTATACAATATCTCATTTTGTTGATAGATTTGTTAGGCAAGAACATCATAAGTTTATACTCTAGCAGCATTTGCTGGTACCCAAAATTATGTAATAACCCCTCATCATCAAATATAAGAATAAGATTAATTTATTTGTGTTTCATGAAATGTTAGTAAAGTTATAAAGAACGAGTGTAGTTGCTCCAAAATATTAGGAAAGTACTCAAAGAAGGACAAAGAGGCTAAGTAATAGAATGCGGCACCACTTGCCAAAAAAAGAAATTCAAGTTCCTTGGTGAATTCATGACTGATATACCCACAATTTTAGAGATCCTACAGCAAATGCCTCACAAGTGAAAACCCTTCATTATTATGAGACTGGTTAGTTGAGATTTTTGAGATGGAACCAACCTGAATATTCATTAGTAAATGCATGAGTTCTACCATTTTTTCTGGCAGAGTATCCAAGTAACTCAGAAATTTCTATAAGATTAGAGAGTGTGCAGACATTATGTTGGAACCAGCGAGTTTGATATATAAGCAGCACAAATGCTGTGGAAKGGTGTGTTAGCAGTTCAAGCGAAAAGACAGTGAATCAAAGTACATAAATAAAATAAAAGCTTAATACAAAGACTWGAGATTTCAAACAGGGTTGAATCAGGCAGATGAAGGCAGCAGAGATGTTGAATTTTTCATTACTTTCTTCTTCATGTTCAACTTGGGCTTTTCTAAGTGGCACCCCCCAGTTCTTTTATAGCACTTCCCAGTTTTGATGGGAAGGGAAAGAAAGACAGAAAAYGACACAAGTTATGACACAATTCTCTTACCACAGTAGAATTGGACAGAGTTTAAAAAGCCTGTATGCAGGAGGACAAAAACATCTTTGAAGAATGCAAACCTATATCTTTGGAGAACGCAAAGCAAAGTATTAATCTTGACATAAACCTTCCATGTRAGGTTTTATACTGCACTTGCACATAAAAACAGATTTGGAATGTGAACCTCACATATGTATTGTCATTCCATTTCCAAATRGACAGCTAACAGCCAGCTTATGCAAATCCAAAATAATTACTTTATATAGTGCTTAATTGGGTATTTGTAAATCCTCGAAGKAGCTGAAAAATTTTGGGAAGACAGTGGTTTACATCATCTTTTACCCACCTTGCACTAAAAATTTCTGGAGAGTGTCTAAAATACATGCCCTATACAAAGAATATTAACACCATCTTCATAGAAATCTCAGAAGTGACAGTAAGACAAAATTCATGTCACTGCACAGCTCCCAAAGCCAAGAGCCTTCTCTTTCCCATCTCTCAGAATGTTCCTGATTACTTTAATCTATAGTTTAAAATGTATCAACTAGGAATTAAAGTGTTACTGGAACCCATTTTCTTGYACTAGATTGTTCTGCTTTCCGTATTAGGAAATAGTATGCCAAGAAACCCCTACAAACTCTATTTTAGGAGTAGCTTATCTATGTTTTTCTTATTCACAAGCAAGTGTGAATATGCTCCCCACCCAAAAATTATGCAGTTTCCTACTTCTGGGTAAACCTCGAGGGTCATGTACACCCACATGATTAACAGATGAAACACCATGAGAAAACCATTTTCCTGACTGTGCCATCTCCCTTGTCAGGCAAGTATTACCCAACCAAATATAGCTGCATAAATTAACATCATGCAAACCCAGAATTTCTCTTCCAGTTCAGATTCTCATTGTTTCCACCTGACAGTGGCATGAAGATGTTATTTACTCTGCTCCACAGGGTTTCAGAATTATATCTGGGGAGAAATGCAGCAGTCCAGTTTTTCCAGTTGCTGCAAACGATGCAAACACAGTGTTTAATGGCCATTTTGGTGAAGTCACTTTTAGAATCACAAGCAGCCGAAACGTCAACATTTCAGGAATCTCAGCCATTCTCACACTTTCTATTAGATCTATTTCTTTATTTTTTAACCAGGACCTTCCTAGTCTCCAGAAGGTTATGTTATTCAGCTGAAGATTGAACAGAACAAAGAAGCATGCACAGAACACCAAAGGACATTTACCAACCATGGCATAGAGCTTCTGTTTGTGTTGCAGGAGGACAAGGAGCAGAATGCTGTAGAGCCTCCCACACCACAACCCAGTTAAATTGGCAGAACAGCTCGGATCTGCTGGTACAAAGTCAGCCCATCAAATAGGCTGCCTTCCCTGAAGAGGCCAAGCTGAATGTGCTTTACATCTTGTGTGTGTTTTCACCCATGACTCCGGAACCTTAGGAGATACACATCAGCTCTCTCTCCTCTCTTCCACATACACAGCTTTGAGAGCACCAGTCCCAAGCACACAAGACCCCTGTTAAGGTTCATCCCCAAATATTAAAGACAGACACACACACCAAAGTATTAGACAAAACTAATTTAAAATCATTACTAAARCCAAAAGAACTCAAACTGTGCTTCTGGGCATTGTGCATTTATTGAATTCAAGTCCCAATATAAAACATGAAAGGTTTCTGTTCCACACATAAACCTGCTTCCAGATTCGGATGGACAATATTAATTTTAGAGACTACCTTTAGACAGGGATTATTTTAGTTGACAAACATTTGAAGATTAATAGAAAAGAATACAGTGTTTCTACACAGCTGCTTTGCCATTGGTTGTCAAAAACAACACCACTGGCTATAATATCACCTTTATTACTGGTTGTTTTTTTTTTTTTTTTATTCAGATCCCTATCCAAGCAACAGCTCCTCTATCCACAAGAGGTACTCACTCCCATGCTGCAACCTTACCACCACCAATACCTAGAAAACTTCTAAAAATACAGTACCTGTACTCCTGTTTATGTTTCACAAGTAGTGACCAGAGACTTTCCCCACTGTGCTCTAAAAATCACACCCAGACAGCATGAGACTTATAATTCCAGAAGTAGAAATTTAAGTTAAAATAATGAACATCAAGGATATATAGAAGTGTCAAATCAGCTGGGAGTCAAACAAGGATCCTGAATAATTCACACGGCACTAAGTACTTTCATTCCTGACTCAAGCTGTAAAACAAACTCTTTCTAGAAACCAAACTGCCACTGTTTTATTGCCAAAATACGTATGTGCAGTTCTATCAAGTTCATTGAAAGGCTACTGGCATCAAAAATTGCAAAACACCGTGACATGTATGCATTCAAAGCCAGAATTGTAAACCCAGCTTTCAAAGCGATTTCCCAAACAGCGTGCAGCTGGATACAGGCCAGCAGTTTCTGCCCATGTGAAGCCCAACTGATCCCAACAAAACCTTAGATGCTAGTAAGCAGCTCTCCAAGGAGATGAGCCAAACAACTGTATCAAATGGAAACAATAATCACTTGCATTAGAACTGAACCATGGTATTTGTTTCTATAACAGTAGTATTTTAYACGTAGAAAAATCTACTCTTTAAGTCTTTCTTTCCATATAGTCTAAGGATACCAGACTTTCTCCAGAGCACAGTATTATTTTCACACTTCCTTGTGGGAAGCCATCCCCACACTGTGCTGGCCACAAGGCTGAGTCTACGCAACTGTCTGTGTGGCCATGCTGGTMGCTATCAGACAGAACGGGGGAGGGAATTTCTAAACAAGCCCTCCTGATCCAAACCTGCAATCACATCTGTTCAACAGAAGTTCCTGCCCTAAAGGGATTTCAATAGGATCTACCACGTCTACACAATTAAATGACTACTAGGTAGGCCCCAAGAAATTCCCCCTTTGTCAGAGTTGTTCAGTAACAAAGCATCTAAGGAAGCTTATGAAATCCAACAGAAATCTTCCAAAAATGTATTCTATAAGGGCCCACRAATAATGACATTTACTATCACTTTTAACAGTTACCTTTCTATGCATATCCAGAAACCAGTATATTCTATGAAATCTGTCCCAGAAGTCCCCACAGAAGATACATATGATTTACATTGGTCATTGAACTTCAGCTACTTTGAAGCTAGAAATTAGAAGAKTCAGATTTTAAAACTTTTCTTTTTTCTTTTTTAATCAAAACAAGCCTAGCCACTCTAATATTCAAATATTAAGCCTGATGCTTATTTAGTCAACTGCCTCTGATTTCATTAGGAGAAGACTCTATAGCATTCTTTTTTGTATACAAAGACTTTCTACAGCTGTCAAGAATCAAAACCATTTGGGGTTTTATAAGCATATGACAAAATTTTATGTAAAGGGGCRAAGACTGCCAAACTCATACCAGTGGTTTAACTCTCCAAATATCCTCATGAACTATGTTCTGTGTGCAGTTTTAAGAACAGAGTAACACACACACACATTTGCAGCAATATGTGGATTTATACTTTAGACCATGATAGAAGTTATGTATTTTCCAACATTCCAGGCATAACTGATATAAAATGTATAATCTTATTTTGCACTGTGCTAAACTCTTGACTGAAACGATATCTCATAGCAGAAAGTCCCATGGGCTAAGACAAGAATATGACTTTTTTTTCAAGTGTGTTTTAAACACAATTTGTGTAAAAAAAAAAAAAAAAGAGAAATCTTCTGTGTAATGCAATTCATACTTTTAAACCCATTTCTGACCTTACTGTATCAACATATTTTTCTATTTACTTCAGTTTTCTCATATGTCTTCTCCAAACTAAACCAACCTTCACTTTCCCTCCTCATACATGCCCACGATTTCATTTTCTATTAGTAACAGACACTACGGAATTTCATAGATCTATCCCATAAGAACAAACAGATAATAATTCATTTTCCCCCCCTTCAAATCTCCTGAACCTCTATCAACATTGATAAAATTCAGATGGTTTTATGATGTGCAATGACACACAATAGCAATATATCTCACTAGGTTAAACTACTATTAYTTATGAGTCTCTTATCAACCTTACTTACCACTGGACTTTCTTTATGTCATCCTTAAGTTCCCTGCTTTCGTCAAGTCTCAAGCAAGCCATATACAAGGCTGTTGCCTCAAATATAGCTTGTTTCCATTTTCTAGAACTTTCATAGTGTAGGAAAAAATTCATGGTAATAGAAACCAAACAGCCTATTGTCCAGTCATTGCACTGTATCTCCTTGTTGGAAATCTGTTCCGTGCAGATGCTACAGACCCTACAGTCCTCACCAGCCACACCCTAACATTTTTTCACAGGGAAACTGATCTAATCCAACAAGTCTTGGAAAGGATATATGCACACTCCTCTTTGGGGGAASAGAGGGAAWAAAGATTTGTCTGATTTATCCTCCAAAGATCAAACTACRTATCAACATGCCCCTGCACTTTATAAAACAGTTAAGATTTTATGTGTTTGTATGGCACAGCATTAACATGAAAAATCACCTACAAGAACAGTTACTTAAAAAAAAGAGGCACCAGCTAACAAGACATAATATTTAAAAAAAAGTTTACATGACTTTCATTAAATAAGAGACCAAGATGCCAGATCTGAATATGCTGTTGAAAAGACTAATTATTCCAACATTGACTGCATCCCTTTCAGATGTAGCTACAGCATACAACACATCTGCAGGGAATGCTGTTCTAGACYACACAATAAATAAAAGAGTATTTCAATTTAAGACAACTGAGCAATACTCAGCTTCAATTTTGACAGACAAAATAATTTTAAAAAACCCAAACAACTAAAAATTAATTTACAGCCAGAAAGCTGGTTTAACAGTATATTTTCAATTAGCAAACATATTACCTGGTTCACCAGAAGCAGGAAACTATTAAGTTTCCAATGTCATGTGCATTAAACAAAAAAAACCCAAAAAAAACCACCACCAAACAACAAAACAAAACAAAAAAAMGTTTGACTTTTCAGTAATACTTTCTATTGCTCCAAGACAATAACATCATTTATTTAAATCTGACACCTTTTCATTAACCATGGCAAATCTTACACAGTYTAACTGAAAAACATACTTTAAGAATAAAAAGTCAAGATAATCACCTTGCACGGTTTTCTTATTGCACACATATTAATACACACTTTCAAAATGCCAGTATTCATAAACATAATCTCCTTATTAGAAGAGCTTTAAGATGGCATCTGTTAAGTCACCCGTGCTMTGGAGACCACTAACCGTTTCAGACTTTGGATTTTTTTTCTTTTAGTACATGAGACTCCCTYTAGTCCACACATGTTCCACAGTAAATGACAAGACAGAATGTCTACATAATAAAACAGGTTAAATGCAATTTAGTCAATATTCACGTAACAATGAACACTAACTCAAGCTTTAAAGTATTAATTATTATTTATCAGCTTTCAGAAGTATAACTGTCAATCACTATTCTCCAAAAATTGTATTTTGGTATGTAACTTAGCTAACTCTAACACTTAAACATGTGCAAAGTGCCATTTAAGTCATTGRTATTATACCCATGTAATTATTTACCATTCATATTAATCATTATGAATACAGCAATTTTAAGTGATACGATCTGGTTCTTAGTCTTCTACATTAGTTTAAAAAACACTAAAATACCGTTAAATTTGTAAATAAAGAAAAATAATTTTAGCACACAGAGAGGGATAGACACTGCTTCAGCAATTATTTAGACCAAAAAATCAACAGGAAATTCAACTAACAGCTGAAGGGAAGTCAATAAAACAGATTAAGCACAGTCAGGAAGGAACCTTTCAAACATCATTAAATTTCTAACCTGTCCTAACCAAACTACTTTCCATGTTTCAACTTCCTTCCTAAAATGAAGCTTTCTAGATGAACATTTAGAAGAGAAAAATACAAAGAAGTTACTGTATTTCTGCACATATGAAAAACATATCCAGTAATACAAGTTACTGAGATAATGAAACAATTCCAAAAGTGACTGTTTACAAGTTCCCTCCTGGGTCTGAAATACCTCAGCAGGAATTAAATTATGATTTAACATGTCTTAACAATTGAATAAATTAGAAAAATATTGCAACCTCAGGCAACATTAATTTCTCAATTTGCTAATTAACAACTTTCTGCCAGGAAGAACACAGTAGAACCCTTTTCTTTGTTAAGTGTCCTTTAAAACCACCAATTTCTATAAGGTAGAGATACAGGACTGTCTCTCATTAGTGCAATCAAAAGCACAATGTTCCCTCAAAAAATAATATTCCAAGTTTATTAGATAGACAGTGTCTTAGAACAATACAGGAACAACAGGGCAASACACAGCAACATGGTGTAGAGTGTTTTCACCACATCAGCCCTTCAGCTTGCACCAATGGGAATTTTTAAGGAGAATTCTCAGAAAAATATGAAGACAATGGCAGAGCTGTGCACGTGCTGTGGGCAGCTTCCTTCAATCACACAGGACAGAATGAGAAGAAAACAATACAGGATCATCATGAAATGTGTTGAATTATGATGTATTGAGTTGGGGTTTCTTAAGGCATAGCCTCTAGAAAAAAATATAATGTAGCATATTATATTAAACGGTATCTAAAACATCCGACTTTTGTAACATTTATTATCCCCTGATATAAGCATTTYTATATCTCAGAATGCAACTGGTGCTCTTGTCCAAGAAACCCATATACCCRCTGGTGTCTGGGCAGTATCTAGTCATGTTCTTGTATCATCTTTGACTAACAAGACAGGAATCATGGGAACAAATGGATATTCTGGGTCAAGCAGTTCAAATCCCAAGGTAGGGTGGAAAACTACATTATATTCCCTCCCCCTCCCCCTTATATAACCAGCTCTATCTTAAAGACAGCCTTATTCCATTACTCCTAAGGGAAGGCTGTTGCAAACTCCTATGCCTYCGTTGCTTAGGAACCATCTTTTCTAATTTCCAGATTAGGTTTATTCTTGGATAGTTTATACCCATTTGTTCTTATAACTCAAGTATAAAAAGCTCTTTTTACCCACCTGTGTTGTTTCACYCGTTTTTATGAAGAGCAACCTCTTCCATACTTTGTTGCCCCAGACCAAAAAAGACACTCTCTGAGTTCCAGGAATCAGTCCTTGGACCTCTTTCAGTCCTAATGTCMTTTTTCACATGATAGTGGGTGATAGGAGTTAGATGCAGTATTTCAGATAAGCTTTCACCAGTACCAGAAAAAGTCAATACTACTTTACAGAAAAGTATTAGCAGGGCAACAACAGTATACTTGTTATCCTAATGCTGATCTCCATTGCTAACTTTGATAGGTTTGTCAGCCTGAAGTGTTACAATTCTTTTAATGCTATTTAATCAACTCATTTTCCTACTGGTCATGTCTTAAGGTCTCATCTCAGTTCTGTGCAAAACCTTCTTTTGTACTGATGATGCTTTACATGTGATGAAAACCGTGAGATTGGCATGAGAAGTAGGAATGGATAAATGATTTTATTTAAAATACTAAATCTTGAAACTGATCCTTGACAAATCTCACTACTTACATGGTTCCAATACATTATGTTCTGGTCATCAASTTCTATCCATACTTGACACATCCTTGTCACCATTTAAAATCAATCATCACCAAAACATCATTCTAGCTTTTACATGGAATCATATTGCACATTATAAAACTTCTGAGTTAAAAGAGGTCAGCTCTAACCATGTATCCCTCTCCAAGAAGTCAGGGATCTTACAAAAAAGAGGTGTTAGATTTGCCTGACAAATCTTCCTCTGTTAAGAGCTGTATCACTTGATAACCTTTTTATCTTACCTCCACATAGAACAGCTTTTCTTTCTAAATTTAAACAAATCTCTGTATATTAAGGTCACACTAATGATGCAATTACTATCCCAAATCACCTTTTCCTCTTAATGTTGTGAGTACTTTCACTGTTCTTTAGCCATCCAATACCTTTCTGCCTTGCCACTTAACAATTCTTTCAACTAAGTCTCTAATTACACACATCACCTACTTCAAAATTGTGGAGTAAATGTTACATAGTTCCACTGCCYCACACCCTGCAAGTTACACTTTATGGAACAATTTTAATAACCTCACTCTGTACGACCTATTTGCCAGTGTGCATGTGTTCAAAATGTCTTCACTGATAATAAAGACAAACTTCTCATGTATTGTTTCACAAGTATCTAAATAATTTTTAGTCTTATTTCATTATCCCCATGCTTCCTGATAAGACGTGTGAAAAGACTTATTCAGGTTTTCTGCTTACTCCCGATGCTCCTTTTCAATTTGCTATCAATCCTGTCAGATCTTGTAACTCCACTTTTTTCTATATGGAAAAAAACCTGAAGTTTAGTAAGAGCATAAATATTTTAAACASTTGCCAGAATTACTTGCATTTATTGCTGTATCTGAAGTTCAGCCATGCCAGAAGCAGCAGAAAGCACCTCATCAAATAAGCCCTGAACACTGCTGTAAAATTGGAATTGCAAGAACGTTTGGATGCTAAACTACTTATGGACTTTGCAATTTGAATGTTCACTTCTGCAATTACAATTATAAACAGCTTTTCATGACACTTAGACACATTTGCGTTTTTTTTTTTACTTTAGTTGAGTCTTTTCCCCCTTGTTTTTTCCTCTGAATGMTGTTTGCCTAAAACATTAATTAAAAAAATTAAAGCCACAGAGTCTATCCAGAGCTAGGAAAAGGCAAATTAAAGCTGCCTAATTTCAGCTTCACCTCAAATGATACAGCAAATGAAAAAAAAAAAAAAAAAAAAAAAAAAAAAAAACAAAAAAATTAAAACTTAACCCAAACAAATGATAAAACAAAAAAAAAAAAAAAAAAACGAGAAAACGATCAATATTTTGTACTATCAATATTTTGGCTTGAGAACAGACTGCATAGCTATTACAAAACTTACTTGAAGGGKGRAAAAAACGGTATGCAGAGACAAGGTTCAAATTTAGGATTACTATAGCAACAGAGAGGAGGGAGGGAAAAAATACCAGATTACTCTCTCAGATCATCAAACCCTTGAAAGAATAAATTTGAATTTGAGTTTCAGTCAMACTAACTGAATTCATCATATTCATTAATGATAAACACATGTAATTAAGGAATAAATTAAATAAGCAAAAACTGTAGTACAAGAAACMAAGTAGCAAATACAATATTCCAGGCTCACCTTTTCCTTCTACCATAAAATATACATTTCGTGTCACAACAAGTCTTCATACCAGTAACCAACAACAGAATTATTTAGAAAGGTCTGCAAAGAAGAGCCATTTGAAATCTGCCTCATTCTTACTAAGTGACCCAAGTAGCTACATTACTGAAAATGTGCAATAATATGCCCCCATTTGACTTTAAGATTTAATGATTTTCTGAAAATACAGTTGGTACAGAGCTAACATACTTYAACAACGTATGTGAGCACAGCAATKACTTAATACACCRAAAAWCAGGGAATGYAGAAATAAGTTTATATTCTTWAWAAAAGTGATATTCTGAAAAACAAATCCAGGAGATCCTTATTAACTAATTACTACTCCCATGTTTTTTAATTGTGCAAACGTTCTTTGTATTTTGAAAATTTTAAAATAAATGCWTAAATACAAAATGGACACATACACTTACGTTAATGTCTGATACAAAAAGCAAGACAAATAGAAATCCCAGTCTTTTTGGGAGACCAGTTATCTCAATGCTTTAACCCACTCACATTAGATAGGATCCCAAACCCCCTGAACATGCAGYTGAAATGGAAAAYGCAGCTACAAAGGTTTATTTTTGACATTATGAGCTTTGCTTGAGGTGTGAAGAGCTGTCTCCCCACTTTAGTGGTAAATATTGACCCATAAAGACTCTAAGCCTCARGCAACTTTTCCACCAGCCAGAATGTTCAATTAACAAGGCTGCCCTCATAATTTGCAAGACTGCCTAAGTCCAGCTTTCCTGGCTGACATTCAGATTTTAAGCATGCTTCCCAGCCTTCTGTTCACCACTTCTGGCTTTTGTTGACCAGCTGCCAAAATGCTCTTTATTTTCTGGTGGCTGGGCAGGCCAGAGGACAGTTTGAGAGACTACCTTCTTCCAAGTTGTGCAGCAAACTGTTCACTGTGTTCCCTGCTCCTGGCTCCTCCCCAAGATTCTGCAGCGAGGGAACACAGGAGGATACTGGAAGGACTRTCATTCCACTAGTGTGAAGCAAGAGTATAAGCATCTTGACTGGGCTTTCCTTGTCTTAAACTAACATCTCCATTAACAGACTGCAACAGAGTCAAAGAAAGCATCCCAGATCAAGAATAAAGACTATGAAAGATGTAGCAGTGGACATTACACTGTGAGGAAAATTAATTTATAAATAGTAGAGGTTTATGTCCAAAAAGGAGACAGAGCAGTCTCACAACTTTATTCATTAATAAAGGGAGAGGTCATGGGTATTTCCCATGGGGTCTCTCAAAAGAGGATGCAGCTTCYCAATTTTCCAGCCGCAGTTCCCTCTCTTTCCCCATTGGCTGAGGGACTTGGGAGGTACAGGCTCTCCAAAATGCCTAACTGCAACACCCCTTTTAACATACATCTCTATTTCTCTGCTCTTGTAGCCTACTAACAGTCTGGGGTAAGTCAATCAGTGGAATTCCTACAGAAATCCTTCCCCTTGTTTCCTTCTATCTCCCAGGATGGGTCTTATCTTTCCCCCAAGACTCACAGTTTGTTTGTAAAGACACTCCTTTATCATTCTTTTCACCACCTGTCAAAATTGTTACCTCATGCTGCAATCACAAACACTCCTTCCAGGACAGAGGCAAAAAACTCAGTATAAGATAGTCCACATGGCACAGCAATGTCAAGATCAGTGCACATTCTAAAGCAGATTGAAAGCAAAGTGAAAAACCACACAGGCAGACAGACATTCAGTTACAAGTGGCAGCAGTCAAAGAACAACAGGTCATCTCTGAGTCCAAGGCATAGAAAGCCATCCACCAACCTTCCTTGACATGTAAGGATTAATCCCCTTGGATTAAGGATAGATATCATATCTGAATCCCAAATCATGTATGATTCACTTGCTTTGGGAAAGCTCTAAAGGATTTTTTACCAAAATCCCTATTTAAACAAATAGAGGGAAAGTAATGTATTTATATGTACAGGTGAGAGCTAAGCAAACATCTAAGATAATTTTTAATTTTTTTTTCTGCCTAATAATAGATTCAAAGCCATTGTAATATTGTACCATAAACATTCTACATATCCAAATAAATTTTAACAGTATACTTATCCACCAGCATTCATGACAAAATAATTTACAAAAACAAACACCACTTTATCATTAATTCATCTATAAAAGACATAAACTTATTCTGAAATGCTTCCAAGTTATCAGTTATAACTGAAATTAACAGAGTATCTTTGAAAACTCACCGCTGAATAAATTTTACTCTAAGCCCATGAGGGTGAGGGGAAAAAAAAAAAACCACCAAAAAACCCTACACTTTGCTATGTATACTAGTAGACTTAAAAATAATATCCACAGTCAGGAAAGAAAATTTAGTTTGGAATCAAAATAGAATGTGCTTTACACTGAATCTATTATTCAAATCATATGGAAATTTGAAGTGACATTTAAAAATAAAGTGAACACATTAGCTGTGTAGAATTTCACCTGAAAATCGTGGAAACCTTTCCAGTAACTGAAAGCAACTGGAAACAAAACTAACGAAACATTATTTTCTACCAACTGAAGTCTCATATGCTTTCCTGTTTATTCTCTTTAAGTTCTCATGTTCCCTCATACATCCTGCATGAGTCCACAAATGCTCCCTCCTCTCCTCATSTGAGCACTGGTTCACCAAGGCTGGCCATGCAAGTGCAAAAATACACTTGGACTGGATCAGAACTACCATACCCTGACTGGCTGGGAAGTGTGTGACACCTACACAGCCACATAGTCCTGCTTGTCAGAACCAGGAGCCATGCCCCTCTCTCAGTGCAGACACAAGTTTGGCTATCAGATTATCTCACTACTGGCAGAAACCTATTATGTTTGAAGTCACCATTTTCCTGTTAAATTTAGCTGGATGCAGCTAACAGGTGCAGAAGTTGAAGAGAAAAAATAAGTTCCTTTAACTCTGGAATACTTTAAGCWGTGTTGATTCAAGGTTACTTTGCTWGAAAAGATCTTTTGGAGAAAAAAAGTACACTGCACCTCTCAGTTACTGCACAACAGCAGGGATGACTTCTTTTGATGAATTTTAGATGGAATGGATGCTTCACAAGAATACATACTTTATAGATTTTCATCAATATTTTACAGTGACCTAAAGAAATTGCTTTATCTGTTAAAACACTAAACTCATAATATGCTTTATCCTTCATCTCCACAGTCACAATACACCAGCAGTAACTTTATGTGCAGTCAGTTGTAGCACACACACACAAAACAACCACAAAAAACCACTGCTAACAACAACAACAGAACAAACAGCCAAAAGAAAAAACAGAGAAGAAAGATTTAATAGGTCAAGGTTTTCCTCAAGACCTCTTGGTTTAATCTGGCATGAGCAATAACAGAAGTGAAACAGTGTATCAGATCTCTCAAGATTCAAGATCTAAAACAAGACAGAAATAAAAGGCATAAAAATCTAAATTTGTACACACAAATAAAAAAAAAAAAAAAAAAAAGTGTATCAGATCTCTCAAGATTCAAGATCTAAAACAAGACAGAAATAAAAGGCATAAAAATCTAAATTTGTACACACAAATAAAAAAAAAGAAACCAAAACCCCAAGCTTCTATGACTCCAGGACAAATTAGYTTTTAGTCCAAAGTGGCTTTTACATGTTTACTGATTCCAACCAAAAACCTAGAAGATTTTTTTTTTTTTTTTTGCTCTAGTCTTTGGAGCATAACTATCACAACACTCATCTATTCATTTGATTTGAAAGTATCAAAAATACCATAAAGTGTTACTGATTAACTACATTTACTACCGTTTCCATTACCCCTTACAGCAATTCAGTTAGGTATATGAAAGAAAAACAARATCTCAAAACTCTAAAAGGAGTAAACAAAGAAAGAGTATAATATTTTACTCCTTATTTTTTCAGACTTCCTGTGTCTAGATCTGAAAATCATACTTTACATATGGTGCAAAAATCAGTCATTTAAAAAAGACAAAATGCAATATATTAGTCAATTAAAAATGCAAAGGAATGTTTGATTAGAATGAAGAGCACAAATATGCCAAATCCCAGTTTAAAAGAGTAGCTCATAATATCATGTTTTTGATTCAGTTTTAAAACTGAGWTGAGATTTGCTTTCATCTATGCTAATTTTTAATTAATCTGCAGGGAAAAATATTCAAATAAGTAATAGMGAAAAACTTTTGATGTTCCTCTTGTTAATGCAACTGATCTGAGTTTGAAATGTTGATTTTTCACTGGATAACAACTGTATCCAGCAGAGCAGGCAGAGATCATTCCTCAGAATGCAATCTAATAAGCAAGGTCAAAGGGAGGAAGGGACTGAAGGAGTTGTAACTCCTGTTTGGCTACASCTTCAAGGACACCGTTTTCAATTTCTCTGAAAGGTCAAAGAATCAATCCACAACAACACCACCATGCACACACTGGTCAGCCAGCCCGACAGGCAGTAGTTATTCAAATCCATCTCCACACTAAACCTTCACTTGTCCTGAAGTGAAGAATAGTTAGACTTAGAAATTCCCCAAAGTAGCACCAATACTWAAACTTTACTCAAGAYCAGGACCATTGGTTAGGATGTTATRCCTGAGTCCTCATGGCAAAAGACATTACCCTCAGCTTATACCTACCYGATTTGAAAAGCAGTAGCTCTGAAAAAGGCGTTTCCTGGAGTCTCTTCCCCTACAACATTTGCAAAAATCAACCACTGAACTTTCTGAACTGACAACACCACAGTAAACAACATCCGCCGAGTGGTGAGGAAAGAAACCAATTACTTGCTTCAATCTGACATAAGATTATCAAGATTATTCTCAATAAACAACAGATGCTCACTGAGATGGTAACAGATGTTAGCATACATTRCTACAGAACCCTGTTATTGTATATGCAATACTTTAAAGTGAAAGAAAAGGTAGCCGTAGAAAACGGTARTTTTAAAGTAAAAATTATCACTGACCAAAATCTGTATAACCAGTACTTTTTAAGCATTACTACCTCCAATGAAAGCTCTCCTCAGGAAACAAACTGGTTTACACGCTTTACATTTTATACCTTTCTCTACCRCTGTCAGCAAAAGCAGAGTATTTTCAAAGAGAAATGCTGAATAAATAGCAGGACTAGGTGATATTTTCCTACTCCCCTGAGAAGGCTGATTAAAATATAYGAATGAAAACTGGCTACCTCAGGTAATCTAGGAACTTTTACTATTTTCAAACTATATCCAATTTTSAATCTGTTACTGTAGAAGACACACAACTTATCAGAAGAATTTTGGACAGGTTCCTCACATATCAAATGGCCTGCACAATGGAATCAGCAGAGTAAACTTACATTCACATCTGCTCACAATCACTTTTCAAATATAAAACATATACCACCCTAAAACTGCCTAAGAAATATATTTACTTGTAGTCTGAATTACTAACACAGTGCTATTTCACAGATCACTTTCTGTGATGCAGCATGGTCCAAGAGTAAGTCCTAATTTAGCAGCCACCAAAGTCAGAGAATCAGCATGTTTTTTTTTCTTCAAGCCCTCATGCCTCAGGTGTCTCTGCTGCACAACAAATGCAACGCAGATATGTTCTACTTCATAGAAGTACTGGGCAAGTTTTATTACTATGTATTTTTCACTCAAAGCAGGACTGGCTCATTTGCACAGCAACAGTTTGGGGTTTACAAGTTACTCACTATTCACCACTGTTACTGTAGTTTTGTAATAATTAAGAAACTATTTGTACCAGTCAGAAAAGCAGTGGGTGCAAGATTTATTGCCTAGCCTCCTCAGGAAGCACTTGCAACATAAATTGTATGCATAGTAGCAATCAACACGCTAAGCAGCCTTCTCCTAGTTTGAAATCTTCAGTTCTATTATTTTATTCTATTTATTAACAAGATCGACTATTTCAAAATTCAGGTTTTTCCTCCTATAGCAAGTCACAGAAKGTTAGATGAGATTTGCTACAGGCAGTTCATGCTGCAAAAACTACACTTAAAAAAACAWGATTTGAATGGGGCCAAAGTTTTATCCCTACATCTATCAAAGTGTCTCTGTACTCAAAGGGGTTTTCTCTACCTAATTTYATCACATGATCCAATTCCATACATACAATCACACACTGGTTTGGGTTGGAAGGGGTCKTGAAGATCATCTAGTTCCAACCCCCCTGCTATGGGCATCTTCCCGTAGCCCAGGTTACTCAGAGGCCCATTCATACATGMAAAATAACATTTAATATTGATAGTGAATCTCAAAGAATGAGAAGAGTTGAGTCATTTTCTCTTGGATACATGTAAAAAGAACTGTCACAGAAAAACACTGATTCAGTGGATGACCTTCTTCACTCTACAGCATTAGTGAACCATACTCTAATGAACTTACTGGCACAACATGCCAGCAAAAATACTTGCTTCAGATGAAGCACAAACATTCAGATTTTTCACACTTATAATCACCAACCATAGAAAGAAAACATTCAGTCAACACAACAGCTTTTGGCTAGAAAGCACTATTCTCAGCATGGAACTTCATACAGAAAACAGAACTCCAGTAGAACTACAAGACACTTAAACATGCAAACATAGTAATGCACATATTATCTTGATACAGCAAAGATGTAAAAACTTGCAAATGCTTCTTTCTCAAAACTCTCCTAAGAAAACCACCAACTTTAAATTCTGTGAGGCAAATMATATAGATCATTATGTTCACTCAAGATTATTTTTACAAGATGGCATCAAATCTGTTTAATGAATATAAAGAAATACCAAAGCCACCTGCTTTAGAAGTCTAGTCCACAGATGCGTTTTTTCCTCGCTTATTACGCAAGTGCTCTTGAAAGGATATTTCCTTACTGAGAAACAGAATTGTTACACCATTATATTCAATTAGCAAATATTGAAGCCTATCTTAGAAACAGTTCGTATTTATTTATTTTTAAAATAAATTCTTTTGCTCTATTAAAAAAAAAAAAAAAAGAGGCACGAATTTGTGACAATAAAGGACTGTCAAGAATTCCATTGGCACATATGGTCACGTTACAAGAACTAGAGCCGTAAACAGCCTGTCTGCACGGAGATACCTGTAGCTTTCAGCAAAGCATAGAGGAATTATCCAGCACTAGTCGCGGTTTGAGAATTCATAGGCTCAAGGTAGACATGTTTTGCAATGCTCTTTTTAAAGACAGAAGTCACAGTGCAAGAAAACAGAATACATTTGGTATATGATAATGTTGTGATCTACAGCAACTTTCTAAACAGCAAAGAATAAAACAAAACCAGCAATRAGCTTACACCACAGAGATACGGCAGTATCTCATGAAAGATTTAAATGCAGCTCCTAGCCCCCATYTCAGCACAGCCATGGATATTTTTCCAGCTTGACTGGATTTTCCCCCTCCCTAATTGCTAGTTTTAACTAAAGCCAACATAGATTAAGAATCAACCCTAAAAGCAGCACAGCGAGTGTGCAGCAATTACGTGCARAAAGGCATGTGACATTTTGTATCAAAAGCAGACCCTGGAAACGCTAAAACGTAGATACCCCTTCCAGCAGAGCAAACAAAACAACTGCCCGTCTGCTTCTGGTGCCCCGCCAATCCCCAACACCGCACACACGCATCCCAAATCCTCCTCCACCCCTACGTCCTCTGCGGACGAAGGCTTGGWCTCTCCAAAGCCCGCATTTTGCCCCGCACAGTCCGCAGGTCACCTCTGGGGCTGGAAGAAGGGGCAGGTGAAGCAGAAGGGCAGCGGGGGCAGAGCCGGCAGACGCAGCGCTCGGCTGCAATGGAGATTACAACGCCGAGCGGCCGCTTCCTGCGGCGGCCGGAGCATCCCGGCGGGCACGGGATGGGCACCGCATCTCCTGAGGGAGGGCTGGCAGCAACCTGTCCCCGCAGCTCAGCCCCGCCGCCCATCCCGGCCAGCAGCCGCTCGCCCTGCTCCCCGCCTCCCGGTGACCCCAAGCGCGCCGCAGCCCCTCACCGCAGGCACCCTGCGCGCAGATGGTTTTTCCGCACACCCCGCCACGTTTTCCAGGCAGACACAGCCCCCTCTGCTCCCCTCTGGACKCAACAAGCCGGTTCCAGTGTCTGCGCCCCAGCCTCGCCGCCTCCTCCTCCTCCTCCCCGCAGCGCCCGTCGCCCCCTCACAGCCCGCCGCCGCTGGCTGCACCCCTCAGCCTCCTCCGCACCGCCACCGCCGCAGCGCTCACCCGAGGACAGATGAGAACGGGCGGGAGCGAAGGGGCCGCGGCGGCCGGTCCCCTGACGAGGCTGTCGCTGTCTCGGTCCCCGCCTCCCGCCGCTCCCGCCGCCCCCTCAGGCACCGAGCGGCCCCCGCCCGACAGGGTGCGGCTTCCACAGCCCGCAAACCCAACAACGGYGCCGCCCATTGGCGGGGAGGCGCGTGCCCGACGAGTAAGCGGCTCTCCCATTGGCGGAGGGGAGAGGGCCGCGGGGCGGGGCGGTGGGGCCGCCTCTGGCGCGTCCCGCGGCTCCGGGAGCGCTGGGGGGTCCCCGGGCGGCCGGGAATGGGCTGGGAAGAGCCTTCGCACACAGGGAAAGGGGCTTTTGTGGCGCTGGATCTCTGAGGAAAGAAGCGGCGCGGAGCCTGGGAAGCTTATCTTAGAGCGGGCCAGGAGATAGGGGCAGGCAGACATCGCTAATCGCCGAGGACGCGCTGCGATAAGGGCTCGTTATCGCGCTGCGGTGACGGTGTCTGATCGCTGTCAGCTCAGAGCAAGGCCAGGGCGATCCAGGAGGGCAGGACTCCAGATTGTGAACTGCCTTGACGAGGGCTGGAGACACCTGTCAGAGCTGAAGGTGTTTAATCCGTGGAATATCCTCCGGATGTTAAATGCCAGGCTAACGGCAAGCCGTGCGCTTGGTTCAGGAAGCGTGCAGATACATCGCAAAGCTTGAATATCGGAGGCCTGATTAGATCTTTGTAAATCACCTCCTTAGATCTTCTGAATCCTTCGGAGAGCTGGTATAACCCCTCGGTTTGTTACAGTCACTGCAAGTCAAGCACCWACTGTAAAGTTAACTTCCTTTGTTACCTATTTTCTGTCCATTTTTACTACCGTTTCTGTGTCATTTTAAGACTGCTGCTCTACACTTGTTCGTGTTGTATAGAATGCTGCCTGCCACGGGACAAATGAAGACTTGGGGGTCTGGGAACATGCTCTCAGAAACACTAAACCCTTCTCTGCTATCTACAGCCCTCACCTCCGAGTTATCCATATGTAGGGAAGACCCCAGCTAGCAGAACCTGTTGRGTGTCTTCAGGAGCCATAAAAACTTTCTATGGAGTATGGGAGGAATCTAGCCTGCTCCAACCACCTTCACTGAGGAAACACACTCCACATATCTAAAACAGGCTCTAAATATATTAGAGATATACGTAAACTCGTCTGTGAATTCAGCCACCAAAGGTGGTTTAGGTGGTTTAGGTGTCAAGTGATGAGACAGAATGATTATGGCACCCCTGACAAGAAGGCCCTACTGGACAGAGAGCTGCCTAATCAAAACTGTCCCACAACTGGACACGTTAGTGTAATTACTAATGATTAGCGAATAGTGTCTGGATATTTTTTTTTTGTAAGAATTATCACTGTAAGCATAGCAGATTAATGTCATTTCACCTGCCTGGTTCAAAACCGTATAACCCAGTGGTTGTGTGTACGTACATGGCAGCATACTCTTGTCCCTGCTCTGCACCTGCAGGCTCCAGCCACCTGCCCATGCAGCATCTTCTCTTTGATTACCTGTCAAAATACTC
>NW_026623282.1:2962271-2992252 GCF_030028575.1 Malurus melanocephalus
ACTCTCTTCTCTGGAAAAGTAAATGGGAGAATGAATCCATGTTAGAACGAGCTCAGTAAAAAAATACTGCATTGTTTTAAACTGGTTTTCCTSTCCAACTCAGTGTGTGGCTCTAAGACCAGCAGTGGCAGGAAGGATGGGGATGTTGAGGGCTGCAGCATTGCCCAGGGGCTGGGGGCAGGAARGGTCATTTATTTTTCTGGCAGTGCTGGCTGGCACAGGCAGCTTGGGCTGATCAAAGGATGCCTTTTATCAGCTCCTGTTGGCTCTGTGCTGCAGAAGAGTGCTGTTCCTTTACCCTCCTCTTCTGTCTKACTCTGTGACCTGCTCAAGGGCACAGGTTCCTACTGTCACTTCCAGCCTTCCCCCTGCCCCTTGCATCATTTCCCCTAATTGTTAGGCCAGAGAAGACCCTGTTTCACCTGGCTAATCTGAGGGAAAAATTGGGGACATGAGGGCAGCTTTCTGCTGAATCAACCAGCTCACTCCATAGGCTGAGACTGTGACAGCTGATGCATGACTGTGTTTATCTTCCCTGTTCAGTTTTTGGCCTGCCCAGGTTCCTGAGCTGCCCCTGCCCTGCAGGAGAGGTAGTGCTGCTGCAATGGCAAAGGTAGGGTTACATGGGCAGAAACTCAAAGGAGGGCTCATAAATACTGACATGCACTAAAGCTGTGTGCTCTGCTGCAGAAAAAAAAAAGTCAAGACAATCTGAAAAAGCACTTCTGCATTATTAAATACACAAAGAACTTGTCTTTGTTAACTCTTAGCAGCTGGGTTTGCAGCATTACAGCTACAACAAAAGGTACAACATGAACTACACAGTGTTTTTGAGCCTGCAGTATTTGATTCCCTCAAGATTTTGGGATGCTGGTGAGGGTTCTGGGAAAGTGACTGAGGCAAGCTTGTTGCCAGTAGGCTTCCACTTGCCACATGCACACCTGCACATGTACTGGAGAAAGGTTACTGACTTTCAAATAATAGTTGTTGTCTTCAGCAGGCTCCAGCAGCAGCAGCAGCAGTGGACTAAACTTATATCACAGAGTTTCAAATATGAATCAATGTGAATGTATTAATTTACAAATTATTTTTGTGTRACTGTACTAGATATCAGAAAAATAGTCCTGTATAATTATTTTTATGAGCTGGCCTGGCATTAACCCTTCTTGGTGCTCCAATGCTTCCARCTGAGAGAAGCACAGCACTAGGTTSAKGTCACATRTCTGGCCTTAGGACATTTATCTTTTCCTTTATTTGGGGTGCTTTCATACCACCTAAGCAATTCCAGGTCAGTTTTCTTACCTGTAAATTAGGACTGATATTAAGGTAGCAGCAAGGTAGATCTTTCTCTTTTGACCTGCCAGAACTGTTCTGTCTTGATAGTCTTTTGGTTGGGCAGGACTTGTTTCCCTACTGCCATCATTTGTGTTCATCTCACACAGACCTACTCCATTTCCCAGATAAAGTTCTGGATTCTTCAAATAAAACAATACCATTATGTGAATTCTCTGTTGCTTTAGCAGTGGGCTTACAGARGGAGAATCTTACCAGTGAAACTTCCTCGTGCCTGTAAAGTAAAAGCCATTTCCTGACCCATCATACCAGAGCTGGAGTGTTGGGGGGGTGTGTGGGAACAAACACAAATTTTCTGCACAAAATACCCCAAGAACAGCGCTCTGAGTGCTGAGTTTCTCACTGGCACCCATGACTGTACTGGTATTGGGACAAGGRGGCTTACACACATGCAGCATTACTGTTGAAAAGCTTGTGAGGGATTTGTCTTTTAAATAACTGAATTTTAAATCCTTTTTAAAAGTTATGTAATGGGTTGTCTTACTTTTAGCTGTGTATAACAACAGGAACAATATKTCACAGCTTATTTGTAGTATTACCAAAGTTGGTCCTTGTGTGTAAGGTTATGTCTAAACTATATGAATTCTTATTCTTCAGGGGGAGCTCTTTTTTGAATTTTACTCATTTATGCAAGGAAGGAGAATGTTCCCAATGTTCGCATGTAGAAACAATTTCTAATGTAAGTTCAATAGAAAAACTGTATGGAGTAAAAAAGTATATTCTGGTCTAGTTTCATCTCTCTCCACAACCAAACAAAAACACATCTGAGGTTTGTTTGAGCAGGAAAAAAGAAATTAGGAGAACTGAAACAGCAGGTTGGGGAAAGGGCAGAGCAGCTAGAACAGGCCAATACTAATTGTTGCCAAATTTTATACAATCTTAATCTGAGAGGCAACTTTGGCTTTAAGTTTGAAAAATATTAACTTTATAATSAGGGGACATAGAGAAATTTTTATACATGATTGAGATTAAAAGTAAATGGAGCTGCATATTCAAGCTGGTAAACAGCAGTTTCAGTAATACACAACCAAACGTACAATGATTCCTTTAGCCAAAGGAACTCCAGCAACCAATAACCCCTTTCAACATGACAGTATTTTTTTTGTGAAATTTGGGGCTTGTTTTTCCAAAATGCTTTTCCAAGTAAAGCCAATCCTTTTAATTRCACCATCTATGACTTCCTAAGTATCATCTGCCTTCTGGTTTCATGTTCTCTGCAATTTGCTTCAATATTAATTCCAGTGTGACTAGAGCACAGTGTTTTTAGGTGCTCTGTCATGACATCTTCATCCTTAATAGCAGGAGAAGGAAAAATATCATTAAAAGAAGTTAGAACTTTTGAACTAATAGAAGTACAAGCAGACTCAAGAGAGTAAAACCGAGAAAGGAAAAAGATATCAGGGAAAGTTCAAAGTAATGAGGAGGGCTGAGAAGCATAAGAAAAATAGTTTAAGGTAGTTCCTATTTTAATTATTATATACAGGAGAAAATTAATTAATCTTGAGAGAAGCTTTGTAATATTAGAATATCAAATTTTTAATTCCCTAAAGTCACGCTTAATTTTTAAATGACACATTTTCAGCAGTACTCCTATGGTTAGGGTGYGGCTGTCATTTTCTTGGAAAAATAGATTAGCATGAATGTTAACATAAATTAAAGCACATAATCAATGAAGCGTAAAACAGAGAGCTTGTGAAGCCACACCTGGTACACCTTTCCATATTGGCCCTGTAATAAAACCCTTTTATGACTTTCCATGGAACAGATTCTTCTGTGTTCTGTGCTGCTGTGATGGCAGTTCCACATCAGTGACTTTCAGTACAGGTGCAAAACTCCAGCCATGCAAAAGGCCTTTCCAGGCCAGAATTTCAGTGCATGTCAACCAGTCCAAGAACCTGCTGTGCTGGAATTATATCCAGAGGAAGCTTGTACAGAGTGGTTGTTAAAAAGCAGAGAAGATGGTAGCTCGAAGAAGGTTAAATGCTTTTCCCTTGTTTTATGTATCCAATCCTCTAATCATGCAAATGGTTTTTATCACGGTCATTTCTGTGCAAGCCAACTCCAACAGAGATATGTGTGAGTAAAATGACATTAAAATGATTCTTTGATATCTCCAAGATTACATGCTATCAGAGCCATGTCATGAACCTGAGAGGTTGAATTACCCACTTCCTGGGAACTAGATACTGTGAGGAGAAAGGTACAAGTGAGGGACAGTAATGACCACCATGTAATTAAGATACAGGAATGGGAGCCCTGAAGGAATAGATTAAGAGTTGGCTGTGGTACAAGGCTATTACATACCTGAAGCCTACTGAACATAATCACTTCAGCCTGTCCAGTTTTCAAGTGAGCTCAAATGCTCTCTCTCTAGAAGTTTTTAGTAGTGTTTGGTATTTGATATTTTGGTACTTTGAATATAGTAGRAGGACTATAAGMTCTCCCRCTTAGGGGTCTGTAATCRTGGGCATCTCAAGCCCTCCCACCTAGGAGAAAAAAACCTTCACTTCAAAGAGGTATTTCATAAGATAAAAACTATTGCAACATCCTGCAATTTGCTTGCTGCTAGTTGAAGTATTTAATGTTCAGAWCAACTGCTTAATGCTTCACGATGTGGAGTGATTTAGGTGGTGCTCAGATGTCCATTATGTAAATTCTGCCTCAAAGTATATTTTAAGAATAATTTAAACACAGAAAAATAAATTAATTTCTTTGTTGTTTAGGTTAGAAGACATTCAGATGAGCAATTTTGCTAAACAATATTGTTACTTATAAGATGAAGCAAAAGAGTCTTAAGTTTCAAAGACTCGGTATAGTAAGTTTCCACTTGAAGTCAACTTTGATCTCTAGCTTTTTTCTGAAGTCACTTGAGATTGATTTGTCCCAAATGACTTCCACACACATGCTCAACTGCTGAAGTCCTGTGGATCCCTGTGTGGAACAGGCTGACCAGCAGATGTCCCCAAATTCTACAGAATCACACTTAGAGCTTCTGAAATCTTCAGCGACCTTTTGCACGTTCCAAAGGATGAAGCCACTTGAGGCCACAAATACTCTTGCTAGTTATTTACATTCTTGTAAAAACTTAAGTTCTGAAGTGGGGAGTACTTGACTGCTGACACCTTTATTGTCAAAGAAAAATTGTCTGGATCTCAGTTCATTTTTTATGACATGCTGCCTATTAACTGATTGTCCCTTGTTTTATTTTCAAAAGCACTTTATTTTTTTTTCCTAGAACAACAATTCTCATCCAAATACGACCTGTAATACTTTTATCTCAAGGTTCAGTCACAAGAGAGAAGACTTTTTCCAAAGTAGTATCTATGATTTTGATTTGGATATTGCAAAAGTTATGAACTGCATTTTTTCTGCCCATCAAATGCTGCTTTTACAATTCCCCACAAACTATTTTAAAGCTAAGGAGCTTGCAGTAGGTTGGAGATACAAAGGCTGCTTTGTGGGGAAGGAATGAGGAGAGACAGGTTAGTGAGAAATACAGGAGACAGAGTGAGCCATGTGTTCTAGTTGTGCCTTTCCACCCTACCAACACCAGAAACTTACCTGATTTGTTATCAAACAGACTACACCAATATATAGGAGCAAGAGGACTTCACAGAAAGAGTGTGATTGCCGATTTGTTTGGAACATGAAGATTTGATTCTTAGGGGGACAGAAAATTAATTCCTCTAAATTCACTATTAGAAAAACACAAAGACAAGCAAAAGCATTAAAACACACCCCTATGAAATCAAAGACAAGTGCACAAAATGAGGTAAACTGGCATTGAAAGTTTATCCATTTCAGAAATCTATACATTTAGATACAAAAGGGAATTAACACAAAATTTTACATATTTGCAACTCTTGTATTACACAGGTAAAGAGTGTGTTGCATCTTAAATGGATTTTTACAATTTAAAAATCTTCTGAGTGTAAGGTTGAAAAAAAATCAAATATCTGAATAGGGCCCCAAAGAGAGAATACTATGACTGTCAAGACACAACGAAGTGAATTATTCCCAGACAGAGAAAATCTTACTCTGTAGGCAATATGTGTGAATATTGCAACAAACTTGAACTTACTCTGCTATGCATATAACTATTTACCTAAAATGTTTTTTCAAATGCTGTCTTAGCTGAGCCTCCTTTAGAGAGGATCATGTCAGGGTAGTGAACCACAGGGATGCTAATTTTAAAGACAATAAATTAGACTTAAAATATCCAATACTTAGCAGAATCTGAATTTTAAGTTCTTCACATTTTTTTCACACATATGCCCTACAACAGTGGGAACAGAGATCAAAAGACTGATATTCTATATATCTGTGTCTCTTGAAAAAGATGGAGGCAGTTTTCTGCCTCAATATCTGTGCATGATCCTCATCTTCCATCCAATAGTAAGGAAAATTCCTTAGCAACTAAAACCTGGTTTATTATTTTCATAAAAAAGCAAATTCTTATTCTGTAATGATTTTGTTATGATTTTAAAGTTGTGACCATCTAATAGTAACAAGATTAAAATAGGCATGTATAAACTTTGAAAAGGTAACAGACATAAAAAAAAAGTTTATGGATACAGATTCAAACTGATAAAAGCTAGATATCTTCTCCTGTTTCAGGAATGGTGGAATTTTTCTTACTATTATTACAGGTCTTGTAAACATTATTAGAGTATGAGACCRTTATGACACTATTTTTGTATCAATAGAATTACTTAAAAGATATTAAAATAAATTTCTCTCATATTAAAATTTAGGAATTGAGTAATTTTGGCATAAATATCAAGCCCTTAGATTTAGGATACCTGTCCCCAAAATATTTGGGAACAAATGTTAGAAGCACCTTGGTAATATCTATCACTGACAATATATTAAAACCAGATTATGTTTTGCATGCAACTACAAACTGAGTAGAAATTTTGATAATGGAAAAATTCTTGGTAGCAGACTAGGGTAGTGTGTTTTGCCCTAGAATAGAAAAGAATGCAATGGGCTGACAGCTTGTTCCTAAAAGTCTGACCACAAGGATTTATGGAGTGACAGTAGCTTCACAAACACGGTTTCAGGGTCTTTTTTGTGCTTTGTTTTAAAAAACCTTTGACTGTGGCAATGGGAGAGAAAACTGATAGTTGGAATTTGGAATATTCAAATGGCTCCCTTCCCTTCCCCCTAAATCTCAAGTAGCTCTTTCTCTTTTCTCATACCCTTTAAATATCCCATAATTTGGTGCAAGTGGCACAAACCCTTCCAGTTCAGAACTAGGTAATGGGGCTCCCATGAAAGCCAAATCAGTGTTGTTCCACACTTATCTGAAGTGCATGTCATTAAGGAGTATATGAGATGCCACAACCATATCAGCCAGATAGTACCTGATAGTGATTACTGTACTCAGAAGGTACAAGGACCAATGAGATGGCTTAAAAAAAAGCCRCATTTCCTGATCATCTTTACCTGTAGTAAATCAAATAATTTGCACAGAAATCTTCATTATGTACACATTAACTATACAAGTAATACAAAACATCTCAGAGCACCAATGCTGACTGTAAGAGTAGTACCTCCAAGTCAGAGTATTAGTATTCCCTGTCACAAACAAATTCTGACATACTKTCAGAAGTATCCATTTTCTGGATCAGTTGTATTCAGATCACTTCYTTGTGTTCATCTTTGACATTCCAAGGAGATTAGTAATAGCAGCAGCTTTATAAAAGGTATGGGTGTCCTGGGCAGCTTTCACAGCACAATCAGATCTTTGTAAAAGAAAAGACCATACAGTTCGCTGATGTGGACGGTGAGGTTTTACCAAGAGTTCATTAAATGGCATTTATGTAACRATTCATGTGAGAATAAATGGTGGAAACAGATTCAGTTTGTGTGTGCAAGCAACAGGATGTCCARCAGTGGCAGGAGTCCTGTCCTCAAGGGCAGTAGGGTGTCAGTCARCTGTGGCTGTCATGTCACCTTGGCTTAGAGTAACCATAAGGACACCGAAGCATCAGGCTGTCATGACTGGGTAAGATGTGAGTACTGTAGTATTCCACCAAACTTCCCATGTTCAAAAACATGATGTCTGAATCCAGGTAAAACTTGCCATCCTGTTGTAGAACAAAAACATATGTATGTAATCACTGGCAATAACATTTCCAGCTCAATGTCTAAAGAAAAAAAGCTGAAATATCATCATCAGAACTAAGAAGTTCTTTCAAACACACTATTRCTTTATTAACTAGTCAGTCAYACAAATAAGTCCAAAWTAAACTCAGGAATTTAACACRATTTGACTGGAGCTTAAATTTATGATGATACATTATACAGCAACTAGAAAGCCCARGTCTGAGTACTCAAAYTCTCATCMTAGACCAGAGGTGGGAACAAATTTAGACTTTAACTTGTTATTTCTGATATGTACAAATATACACAACCATTCTATACACACAGACATGTATAATATATAGATGCACACACAATGCACCTACTGACCTTTTCAAAGATTCTGTAGTTTCTCACTTTTCCTGCAGGTTCATCCCATACAACCARTACCTTGAAGAAGAGAAATGCAACACATTCAGTCTATGCTTCCAAACCCTTCTAAGTCAGGAGGAATTAATTAAAATTCAGCCTAAACAATTCTTTAAAAATCACTGRCATTATGATAGCGATTCTCTCATATTTTCTTTACAAGACCATATCTAAATCATTAAGTACTTAGTCATATATAAGATACAGTATGTCTCAATCAAGAAGTTTTTTGGGGACAGATTCCTCAATTGCAATTTACCTTTCCAGCCTTAGTAGATGAGTTCCTAATACAGTACAATCCATTTTGTGGTTGTCCTTGTGGGCTATTTGCTTTAAATATCCTAAAAAAATAAACAATGACATATAATTATTCATGTGCATTACCGATTACTAACACTCGGATAAATCAAATGCCTACACTCTCAAAATTCTTATCAGAAATCTCTGGTTTGGGTGTAATAATTCATTGTAGATCATAGCTGAAAGAACATCACTATTCTAGCACCTGAGCCAGCAGTGAAGCACAGATGGGTCTCTGGTCCCATCCAGCATCCCGGCAAAACAACCTCCTCCAGATGGAGCCAAATCACATTGCATTCTCATCTATCAATTGATACATGAGCACTGAACTAACTTCCCTAGACAGTAACTTCAATATTAAACTCTGTTGGTGTATTTATTGCACAAGTTGTACCTATCAAAATGATCTTTGGACTATGGCTTAGTACAGATTTTTGTAGGACTTCTAAGGAGCTGTTTTAAAATCACATTTTACCTTTCAACTTCRAAGGATTCAGAGGTATTAAGAAATATTGAAGCAGGCAGCCCAACCTGTAAAAAATATGAAGAAAATAAACCACTGTGTAAGTCAATGACAACTTAAAATAATAACTTGTTATGCAAATAAGCTACAGTCGTCAGTATCTGATATTATTAATGGTGATTTAATCTTCTTTAGGCTTCTTTCTCCTTTATATCCAATGTTAAACTCCCTAACTTAGCAAGGCATTCGCTATAGGTCAAAAAATAGAAAAAAAAATTACATAGCATTGTGTTTTCAGAAAGTTACACTTTTCCTGAAAGAATTCACTTAGAACGTTCCCAAAAGTATACATGCACAAGGAAAAAGACACTCTTTTAGAATGTTCCCCTGCTTGAACTTACTTTTTCATAATCATCGTCAGAGTCATCATCAGGTTGGCTTGGCTTGGAGGGTAGTGCTGGTTTTTCAAATGAAAAGCTTCTAAAACTCTGTCCATCTGGTGGTGATCTCCTGACAGAAACAGAATGAAAACTGAAGGATATCTCATCAGGAAAACAGWACAAATGAACAAAACACTGAAGGAATAGTAAAAGTAGAACTGAAGATTCAGTTTAGCCCCCAAATTATGGAATCCTAGAATGGTTTTGGGTGGAAGAGACCTTTAAAATCATCTTGTTCCCACTGCCCTGTCATATGCAGGGACACCTTTCACTAGACCAGGTTGCTTGGAGCTCCATCCAGCCTGGCCCTTCCAGGAATAGGGTATCCACTGTTCATGTGGGGAATCTGTGCCAGTGCCTCACCAMCCTCCMAATAAATAATTCATTCCCAACATCTAATATGAACCTMCCCCTCCCCTCTTTCAGTTTAAAGCCATTCCCCCCTGTCCTGTCACTCCATGCCCATGGCAAATGCCCCTCCCCAGCTCTTTTGTAGCCCCTTTAGGTACGGAAGGTGTTCTAAGGGTCTCCCCAGAGCCTTCTCTTCTCCAGGCTGAACAGTATCAACTCTCTCAGCCTGTTCTCATAGCAGAGGTGCTCCAGCTCTTGAATCAACTTAGTGGCCTCCTCTGGACCAGTTTCAACAGGTCAACATATTTACTGTGTTGGGGGGCCCAGAGCTGGAGGCAGTACTTGCAGATTAATTTAGGTAARGAGAGACCTCTAGAGATCATTCAGTCCAAGCTCCTGCACAAAACAGGTCCAACCAGACCAGTTAGCTCAGGAAACCGTGTCCAGTCACACTTCAAGTATTTCCAGGGATGGAGAGTCCACACCAACCTGTTCTTGTGTTTCACCATGCACATGATAAAAAATTTTTCCTAACACCAGACTAATTTCTCAAGCTGTGTCTTCTGCCTGTTGCCTCCTATCCCCACACTGCAGACCCCTGGGTCTTGCAATACACATCCACTGAGCAGCAGCAGGTAACAGTGATCTCCTATTGGCCTTCCTAAAGGTTGGATGTGTCCAGTTCTATGTGCTACAGCCCAAACATCATGGTGGCCGGCCACTGGACACATTGCAGTCTATCACTGTGTATTATTTGTTCCTCAGAGCTGCTGAATGACACAGTGCACGAAAATGTTTTCAACTCATTCATAACTAGTTYCACTTCACTTACTAAAGCTGATCTTAATAGAAAATGAAACATTTTCTMTCTCCCCAGAAGTCTAAAATTGTTTTTGCAGTTCATTCAGGTTCTGACATAAATGCTTCTTATTCACTATAATCAAAGGCTATGAAGGCTTCAATACACACCTGAAAACAAATGAAATTTAACATGCTGGTGTAATTTTTTTTTTAAGTTTGATTTATCTACTATTTCTGACCTATTTCAGAAGATGAATTCATTGCAATTTTTTTAGTAACAGGCAAAAAAACCACAACACTGAGAAAAAGAGGGATGGTATGGGAAGAGACACAAATGTTGATAGGAACGGGAGTATGTCAACTGTTAACTAATACACAATTGAAAAACATAATAGTGCACTGTGTTTTCATACTTACTGTAACTGGGGACATGAAGACTTCTCTGTTCTAGGCTTGACTGCAGGGAGCTGGTGGCTTGGCACAGGTGGCTTTGGGAGCACTGGTGGCACAAACAGTCCAGGTTTMCCATGTTCTCTTGGCACTTTGGACTCTGCTGGCTTTTCAGCAAGCTGTGACAGCTTGGGTTTATTGSCTGGCAGAGGAGGAGGAGTCCGCAGGGAAAGGTTTAAGTTTTTTAGTTTCTCCCATGCTTCTGGAGGAGTGAGGACTTGGGYTGCAGGCAGAGGCTCTGGAGGCAATGGGTGAGACTCTTTTCCACTTGTAGGCTTTTTGAACACAGGTAAAGGGGGCACAGGGGGYGGCTGTTCAGTCAGTCTCCGGCTCGGGGATTGAACCTTTAGATTAGGCTCAGCTCGGCCCTGTAACTGGGGCTCTTTGACATTCACGAGATCCTCTAGTTTGATATCAGGTAAGCTCCTTTTAGGAGGWGGTGGTGGTACTGGTGAAGTTGGTTTGCCAGCATAGGAATGTGACCTCGCTTCCGAGAAGGGAGATTTCCTGACGTGAGGAACGGGTGGAGGTGGGTACGCAGGGGGCATGACCATATCTGTGGAAAGAAAACAAAAAAAACATGACACACTGAGGGGGAGTACAGTATGTCATCAAACAGGACTGATCAAATCAATTTTCTGTGTGATCTAAGATATTTCACTGGYATCGGGTCTCATAGTACTCAACACACCGGATAAGCATTTAACTTTCAGCACAGTTCTCAAAGTTATAGGCAACAAACTCCTGCCATTTTTATTCAGGTGTGGCTTGTGATGACTTAGCAAAGAATTCTCACTTCGCTAAAAATAATGTAATCTCTTTTTTCCTTAAAAACATTAGTGCTTCTCCGGACTAATGACCAGATACAGGTCATCTCAGGCAGGAGGTCTGCAGGAAAACATGCCCCTAAAGCCATGTAATGCTTTCCTGCAAGTGCTTACTGCTGTTATTATAAACTTCTGACCCTAAATACCTCACAAGATTAGATACTTCTGCATTACTTCAGTTATTTTGCCAGTTGGAATAGTTATGACCAATACAAAATAATAACCTGGCATTCCAAACGAATATTGCTTTCACTGGGGCCTTTCGTGGGGGAAATCACAGAAATCACATACCATCTTTCACTATGTCAGTAGTATCCGGCTGCAAATAAGACTCATCCTCTTCCTCCTGGTCGTAATCTGCATATAAAAATCAGTGTGTCAGACTCTGTTAAGTAGTCCTGGAACCAAGAAAKTGTATCAAGCACTTACAGCTCTTTAATAGCAAACATTTTTCAGGTATTTTTTCTGAAGAGGTCCAAAAAATTAATAATTTTGATCCACCTCTCTGATGTAGAATAGATGTTTCCCTAAATTTTTATGTCAATTAAATCCACCACTTGCAACAGGGGCAGATGAAGTACACTGCACTTGAAATTTTTCTTTCAACTTATAAGTTAAAGAATTTACTTTTTGGTGGCACTTTCTAGTGTTCCAGCCTGCCTGAGAAAAGCTCAAATCAGTTGCAGAGACATAATTACATGGATGCATTGGTAAAACCACTTGGAAAAAATATAATCCCCAAAATGTATCCCTAGCACAGAAACATTTATGATTTTGCAGTATGGAAGCTTAAGCAAACCTAGTGATCTACAAAACAATTTTAATTCTTTTGCTTTGCTCTGGCAACAAAAACAAAWCACCACAATGAATAGTTTAACAGGTTTCAATGTTGTCTGTAACTGTAAATAAGAATAACCAAGCCATAAAAAATGTATTACTTCTACACAGTAATTTCTCATCACTGATTTTAGAGGAAACTGAAGGACAATATGCAGCTGTATCCCTAAAAAAAAAAGGTAATACTATGGGATAAAAATAATTTATTTTAATTTTCCTAATTTAAACTCCTACTAGACCTTCATCATTGCTCATCTTGCATACAATGTTTCCCTCCCATAACCAGAGGAGGACTAATCCACAACCCCACATGAAATGCTGATGAGTCCGTTCTCCTGTTTGCAGCAATAGAACCGGATTTCCTAACAAGACCCATTCCTGCCTTTTGTCCTAGTCAGGAAGTATTGTCAGGAATTTCCTTTCAGGAAATTAGAGTACTTGCTCCCATCAACATTGCCCTTAGAAATCTCAAAGGGCAGATGGGGAAAGGCCTAGTAAAGGATCTCTGTAGAACCTTGAGGCAAGGTTTCTCATGCTGGTCTTCACAAATATATTTCTTGACCTGGGAACTAAGTTGCAGAAATATGCTGTGAATGCCTACAAGGCTTTCTGTCATGTCCTCACCTTTGATTAACCTCCTTGAAGGATTTGAAATTCTTTCGTTTATTTGTACCAACAGTTAATGGCACAGCACATCTGTTTCTGGTTTRAGACTACAATGGAGATACATACACCTTATAAAAAATCATCAGTTGCACATTGGATCAGTTCACTTAGGCTATGGGAATAATTCCTGCAGAATTCAGAAGAAATAAATAAGCAAATAAAGAAGCCTTATTTATCAGTGTCTTAATTTGTCACCTTCATTATCTGCTGAATGATGGGAATACTTGATGTCAATGGGACGTTCTACTGAGCCATAGAAACTGTCTGCATCAGAACCWGAGTCACTGCAAAAGGAAAGACAGAGTTACTTCTGTTTAGCAGGACTGCAGCACTGGAAAGGAATGCTGGAAAAGCAGAAGCAATYTGTTCCTATTTCCCAATTAACAATCAGATATGCTGCTGCCGCCTTGCAAAGGATTTCATTTGTTCTACATGAACATTTAAAGGGCTCTTTGTTTAAAGATTCAGGTTTTCTTCATATTCTTTAAAGTATAAATTAGGAAGGGCTTTTCTTCTTGGTCTTACTGTGCCTGTTTGTATTTAACAGGAAGTTACTTGCAGGTGCAAAAAGCYTGAAACACCACTGTCAAGAGCTAGTGCAAAAGTGATAAAAAGCTAGTAAAGAATAAGTGTTTATACCTGAATTCTATTACTGTTTCTTTCTTCTCATGGTAGTGATCAATTTCCCTCCTCAAGGATAGCATCCAATTCTAAACAAAAATAAAAATACAATATGCAACACATCAGTCTTTAAATCATTAAATGCAGATATATCTGTCCTCTCTAAGAACAGAGCAACTGTGCAGGGAACATGCACTGAAATAGTATTTATGTGTAACTTTTCATTGAAAGAGTTCATAAATATTTTGACTGTCTAAAATGCTGTAGCAACATACTGAAATATTACATTTTCAGTTTGCAGATTTCAGGCTCTTATTCCTAAAGCCAGGTACATATTTGTACAAAGTTTATGGGTGAAAGATTTCATGGAACAGTTCTCATAATTTATCAATCCTTGGTGAAAAATAAATATGGAATATTTATGAAATATGGAGAAATCCATACMATCTAGTATGTCACTTACCGTCATTCCCTAAATTTCAAGTTGAATTAACACTAACTTAATAGTTAAAACTACAGACATGATTTTCAGAGGAACCCAAAGAACTAGGTATATAAATTTCAGTGACAGCTGTGTTTCCAGTTCRTTTAGATTTTAGGGAAGTCCAAGATTCGCTTTTTGCTTCAAGGAAAATTCTATTGCAAAAGAAGAAAGTTACCTTTCTTTCATCTTCGGAAGAAGCTGAAAAAAACCACGTCCTGTGCTTCTTGCTTATATGAACTAACTTGAAAGGAAACACATTGCTTGATGTTGTCTCCTCAGCTGCCCGCATAACCCTGAGAAATAACAACCAATATAGAAATGCTTTAATCCAGAAAATCAATGCTGCTGTGCAACTCATAAAGAAGACAGAAAGCAGTTGTACTGGCCAGTTTTGCCTTACAAAAAATAACCCCCAAGCCCAGGAAAACATCACAGAAATGCCCATATGTGCATTTTCAGTACTTCACCATTATTGTGGTGGGAAGGACAAGGCAAAAGGAAAAGCACTTGTTAATCCACCAGCCAGACTTTTATAAAAAACTGCTTTGACCCATTCAAGTTTTAATGAACCACATTAATTCACAAGTGTCACACACTGTAAGTAGTGCTCAGGGTGCTCATGGTCCTTATTTCAAGAAGGGACTATTTCAGAGGAGAAATCATAACACATTTTACTACGAAAATAAGGAAAAACTAATAATAAATTTAATTCTTACATGTTTCCCTTATAAACACTTTCTTGCATGCTTTTTATTATTTTAAACCAAGTATAACTTAACCTCATTCTTTTTTTGTGTGTAAGGAATTTCCATGTTTGGGACACCTAGGGGCAAAAAAATTTTAAAACCCCTTAAGCAACTACACAGTCTAACAATCCTTTCAGTTCAAATTCTTTTTCAATAATGTTTGTGCATTATACTGATCAAAACCTGGCCCCTATTCAAACCAAAGTCACTACAAGTCTGCTAGAATGAATATATATAAAAAGGAATGAACAGTCTCTAGCATTTAGAAATTCCATCATATTATTCACATTCATGTGGACKGCAGAAGCTGATGTCATGACCAATTCACAGTGTGGCCTTCTTCTACAAATTAATTGTGAATTTTTAACTAGCTACAATATTTACAAGWGCATTTCCCYACYGTACACTCTTAKGGTGCTCAGTTAGAAAAGCTCTMAMAATTTTGGGAAAGGTAATTCCTTAYTCCACAAGTCTGAGAACATTMTACAAGATATGCATATACAAATAYGATAAAATTGCAGTARTTAGGATCAACASAGTGATATTTCTCTACATTCTCTCTCATTAAACCTTTCTTAGCATCAATTTCAACATCAATTCCCTAAAGTTAGTTTGGACTTTTACTAGTAGGCCTTGTACTTATGCTGCACTCAGATTCCGACAGTATTGGCTAACTTGAAAGCCACATATTTTTGTCTTCAACTTGCAAAGTAAATATTAAGATCAAAAATGTGTAGTGAAATGAGTCTGACGTTTTGCACATGTATTCTCTCATTTATCACTCTGTGGCTGATACAGTTTTGACACTAACTAGAGTTTGCTGAACCAGTAACTCCATAAATTTTCTCTTCTGATTACTTCCTGGTCACTACAGAACAAAGATCATTTGTATGAAAGAATCCACACCTACCTGCACATGCAGTCTGCWTTAATCAGTAACAAGAGCAAGCCCATTGCAATTCAAACAGCTTTACTGGTTAAATTACAGAAGAAGAAGGCAATCCCCTTGCCAAGCACAGGAAATGTCATACAAGGAATACAACTCTTGGAGTCTGAGATCAATGCTTAGCTCATGCAACAGACCTAGCTGTGCTTAACTTCATTAGAAATGAAACCCATAGCCCCTTGGACAAAATAAAAGGAGCCTGGGTGTAAAACAAGTTCCTTGGCACTCACCTGTTGTAACCTTTCAAAGAAAAKGCACCCTGGGGAGATGCAGATGTGCTGCTCTTAAAATAGTAGATACATCCCTCATGGATAATCACAAATCTCAAYGGCCCTGAAAGGATTAAAAGAGAGCAAAATATAAATCCAAGAGCAGTACAATAACTAGAACCTCCTAACTTGGGAGAATGTTTGTTTAAGATTACTAAAATCTTATAAACCATAGTAAATGAGCACAAACTTGTTAAGTGACAGCTTGTTGATGATCAGTCACACAGTGGAGATGTCCATTTGCAGTTCAGGACTAMGGTGAGTCTTTGATTCCCTCACTTGAGAGGCAGCTGATCTGAAAACTTCAAAAGAAGCCTCAGACACTGCAGGCCTGACCTCCACCTGTGCTCCTTTACAAGGAAGAAGGCAGCCACAGTCTACAAATACATATTTATCCATCCCAAAACCATTATCCCCCTCTCCTCTTTGACCTTAAGCACATAATGCTGTCAGCAAAATGATGTCCTATTTTCTTTTTTTCTGAAAGAGGCCAAGACCCCTTCCTTTACCAAAGAGAGTAGTCTTTGTCCTTAAGTACATAGGTATACTTTCATTATAAAGAGGGATACCAAATGAATATAAACCCAAAATCTGAACTTTCCCCCATGTAAATAAACTCTGATTTCCGAAGAAATTACTGTTTTTAAGTGCAGTCCAATGTTGGCAGTGAGAAAATTTCCACTTCACAACAGAGTAGGAGGTGGGGATATTTTTTCCAGTACAGAATAACCAACTGGAAAAAAAAGCTGAGTACTAATTTCTTTCAGAAAAGAGTATTTGAAATTGATACASATCCTGGGAATCTGTTTGTCTTGAAAATCTTGCTTTTGAAGGACTTGACAAGAGATCTAAACAAGCTAAATGAAATCAACCACAACATTTATTATCCAATATTTACAGTTGCAAAACAATTAGAGAAAAAYCTTTCAGTATGAGCTTCTCACACATATATTCCACTAAAATTGTATTCCAGTACAAAGTGGAAGAACAGCTTCAATAGTCTGCTAACATAAAGTGTGTTACTGGCCCCAGAGGCAACCATTTAAAAGATTTAATTTAGCTAATACCTCATTCAACTTACACTTCAGGATCTGCAGCTGGGTGCCTCCTTTTTTATGAAGATACCCTGATTTGGTGACTCCTCCAGGCATTGTCAGAAGGTTTTGTGCTCCAATTGCCTTCATTGGGACTGGCCAGACCTGCTCCTGCGAGGCCATCGTTCTGCAATTTAAAATAATTAAAAACAGCTAAAAACTCAGATTTTACTTTAAGGAATGAGTACTGAGAAGCAAAGCTTGTTTCCTTAAACAAGCTTTCCAAACAACTAATGTGGTTCAGCACTCAAGAATGTAACACAGACAGGGTGTTCAAAGATTCCAGGAACTTTGTAATGAATAAAAAAACGTRGTGCAAAAAGCCCCGATTTATTTTTATACAGCTCTCAAAAGTGATTGACAGTTGTTGAAACAAAGGAAAAGCGCTTAGTAACTSTTACTTAAATATTTATATTTTAAAAGTACTCCAGATAACACTGTGAGACTTTATCAGGTAGGTGGCCAGAAAGAAATTTGGTTTCTTCTTCCAAGTGCTACATGACAAATGTATATACAATGTCATTTTCTGTACAAAGACGGAATCAAGTCTGAGTTTAGTAACTGCAATATCCAATACTACTTACTCCTGATATTTACCCATCTTATTCTCTAACTCTTAATTCTTTAATTAAAGGATTAGTTTATCATCTCACATTGGATGTGATATGGGACAGTGTCGTGTCCCCAGCAAATGAAGTTCCTCTCACACTRCTTCCATTTAATTTATAAATCAATTATCAATGCAATGCTCCACCAGGCATCTCTGCAGTTACTGCTCTTTCTGCTGTCATCTTAAACCAAGAAAATTGGTTTCTTAGGTAGTAAATTTTTCTGATATATCATGATGAGYCCTTTCTTCCTTCAACTGGTAACAGAACTAGGCTAAAAATCCTWCTGTGTCATAGAGACAAGAAATCATGCGTGGCTGGAAAGGGAATTTTGACCTAGACGTTAAAGGGTCTATTATCCTCAGGTGTATGGCTAGAGACCTTTGCTGGTAAAAGGCAAACTAAAGAAGTTCCAGTTAATTAACTTCTGATAAAGGAATGATGGTTTAGAACAGATAAAAAGGAGTGCTGAAATTTAATGGATCCGGTTTGTTTCTCCTTTACCCAAAAGGGGCAGTAAGGGCGGTCAATAGGGAGGGCTCAGCACAGAATCCAAGAACCYTAAAATAACACCCTGCCCGAGTACTGCTCCCTCCAGCCAAGATGGCTTTTCCCACACTGAAAAGAACGRGGAAGTGTTTCCGTTTTATTGAGGTGCAACAGCAAAATACGTATCCATTCTATGGGTTAGGAAAAAACCAGAAATCCAAGTCAATGGATCTTTCAGTTTAGGACTTAGGTCTAACTGCTTGCCTTTTGCTGCTGATGYATGTGTGGGAAAAGGTGGAAATTCCTAGCAATTTCTACCAAGAAAGTTTAAACAAAATAAAATACTCTACATAGCCTAGAAGACTTAATCACAAAAATTAGGTTTTGGTCCCCCAGTGTTATGAAGCAGGCACAGCCAGAGAAGATAGGATAGAAGGCCCTAAAAAGGCTCTCATAGCAGAAATGTCAAGGCACCATAGTTCCCCAATTTTCYCCCAGGACCTCCCTGCTCACCAAAKGGCAGGTTAATCTTGTTCTGCTCAGCTATATCCTTCTTTCTGCTGTTTCCTCCCTATTCTTATGAAATGACTGAGATCTTTTTCCAAGCTGAGTTGTTCTTTGCTCCTCYTCCTCTACAAAGAAATTTCTAGCAACAGCAATGTGTTAACAGATCCATATTTCAAGCTTTTAGGAATAATTAAAAAAAAAAAAACAACAGTAGCAGAAGCTAACATCCCCCCTACCCCCCTATATCCTTCAATTTATTTCTCCACATCTTGCAGAAAAGTTGAAGTGAGGGAAATTGAGAGTGTCACCCAGCTGGCTGCTGACGCCAAACCGCACTAATACTGCAAAGAGTGATTTCCTTGAAATAAGGATTGCAAAGGAAAGTCCTGGGCTAAATTCTTGTTTTAAGAACATGCACGCCAACATTCAAACATTAGAAATTAATTTAAATTACTTCAGTCTGTTTCTAGTTATGTTCATAAAAAAGACTAAATAAAAATGAAAYCTTTTTATTCAGATAAATATGCTCTGATGCTACTTTTCTAACTTTAGTCTCAAGGCCATCTAACAGTTTCACGTTCACCTCAGGTCTTCAAATCCTCTGTACCTTTACTAAAAAAAACAGCAGAAAGGACTCCAGCATCCAGTGTGTGGGTTGAAACGTTTTAGTGTTCTGCACGTAGGTTGCAAACCGATCAGAAGAGGCAGAATTAAATGTCTCAGAGAGGTTAACCAGAACAACCAGTAAGTTGAAATTTCTAAGAAGCCAATGTCAAATACTGGCAATAAGTGYATGCTACCATAGGTAAATACAGAAAGCAGAAATATTTGTCCCAGTCATGATGGCCTTCTGAAGGGGAGTACARGAGTCAGACGACTCACTAAAGCATGTCTGGATGGGCATTTTCTCCTCTACCTGAAAGTGCCAGAATTTAAGGTTGACAGGAAAAAAAAATTATGAAAGCAGAGGAGCAAGCACGGGAAAAAAATGGATCCAGTTCTATAGTGTGATGACTACAGGATTTAACTGACAGGGAAGGACAGCAGAGTAGCAGGTTCTGCTTCCCCTTTTCACAATCATTTCTTACTTTTGGCTGCTTACTATAAAAYAGTCGTGAAAATAGAGACCAAAACTTAGAACTTCCTCAGCCCAGCTAAATGAATAAAAGAAGTGAGTGAAAGGAGACATGGCATCAATCCATGCCATCAAGTACACATTACATGAACTAAAGAGCCCACCTAATGCACCAGGCTCTGCAACAGATTTAGAGTCAGTTAATCTTATTATCTGGATTCAATGGGGTTTACAACACTCCCCATCACATCTGTACAYTCCTCAAGCACTTTCATTCGCAGGCACATAGCAGACAGGAAGGGAAGACTTTGGTATTCTGTTGAAATCTTTTAATTAGGCTGCTAAAATCCATTTAAGTACTTTGAACCTAGTCCCAGGCAGATTTTCCTTCTTTTCTTGACTGTAGAAAACAGCTCTGCAAGGGCAGATGTTGCTATTTTGCATCACACTGTTGGGGAATAGCTGTCAAATCAAACCTAACTGCAGAATCTTTATTGTAGGGGTGGAAGTGAGGAAGGAAAAAATGGAAATTGTGGTCTTAGCAACTACAATATAGTTGCCTTTAGCTCACTGAATGGTTCCTTCAGCTCTTGATATTCCTGTTGTAACTTCTTTAATACATTACACCAAGAACAGGTGGATGTTGCATTACCAGGTGTGCCCCACAGCAGTCCCTGCAGAGMCTGTCAGCTTTGGCATCACTGAGAACAGAAGGATATTTCCCAGTTCTTTCTTATGCAGTTACATTCCTACACTACAAGCCAAATTTTCACAATTTCTTCCACATTTTCACGTCTGGTGCATGGGCAGAGACTCTTCCATGGGAGTGACAACCAAGTTAACAGAGAGGGCTCACTCAGAGCAGCCAAAGCTCCCTCTGACATCGGTSCTCTGTTACAAACAGGAGGCAACAGAGCCTGGGCAGAGTCTGGGAAAAGCTCCTAGTAATAGTTACACAATTTATTCCTGTTCCCACTCACCAAGGAAGTAGATGCATATTTTTAAATCAATTTTTCCACCCAAACTGCAAACCCACTGCATGTGGCTATTGAATTAATTTTCTCCCCCACTGAATGGAACCCCCTGAACCAGAAGAGGATAGCAGCAGACAGGAAAAGGCCTTGCATCACTTYGTTTGTCAGGTGATTGCCGTGACAATCCTGTGCGAGGGAGATGAAAGGCCTTGGACTGTAGCAGGAGAAACAGTAGAGCAGCAGTTTCTAGGATGTGCTTCATCATTCAAGAGTGMTTTTGGAAGGACAGAACAGTGGGATCAACACTCTGGAGCATGACACAAAGCTTTAAACAATACTACTGTAACCACTTCATACATACAAACTGATCTGCCTGACWGAAAACCAAAACCAATTTGCAGAGTATTGCTAAAGTATCAATAACATCAAGTCCAAGTCTATCACATATACTTTCTCAAACACTATCACAATGAGCCATTTTTTTATTGCAAAGTACACTGAAAGTTAAACAGCATGAAAAAAAGTGAAATTACACATTTCATTCTGAAACCAGGATAAGGCCAGTCAGATGCAGAAATATTTTCTGAATCATAGTACTGCTACCAGCTCAAACTCCCAATGAATAGCACACTCCTGTTATTCTGTAGCAGGCACAYGTATACCTCTGTGAAGCAATTTTAACCTATCTCCTTGTTCAGCATATAGGGAATAGCTAGATTGGAGGCTAGGGCATAATTTTACAGGCTARAAGTCTTTCCATGAGTAAAAGTAAAATTCTGCCACATTAAAAATCTGGATTACATTATAGAAAAACTCTTACCCCTCTTGGCCTTAAGAGCTATTGGCATTCAGCCCAATTAAAGCAAATACAAGCTGATTCAATTAAGGATTGCATCCTGGAAGAGTCCTCAGTTCTTGCTTAACTTCAGCAGAATATATGGCAGATGTGATCATCTGCCATGATKGCAGTATATAGGCGTAAAAAAAAACATTACCCTCATTCTCTGAGACTGCTGCTGCCAAAAGTTGTTTTAAAAGTTCTCACTTGTTTTAATAATATTTACGATCTGTCCTGGAGCCCAGTTTGGTCATGCTAGAAAAAACCAAAACACAGCCTCCAAAGTTGCAGCACAAAAAGTAAACCTGATCTGAATTTGTAACAATGCACTCTATGCCAATTATGACTGAGAACTTTTAGAACTGTAARCTCATAACCTCTAGTCTTTAAATTTTATTTTGAAAGTAAACTCTAGCCAAGCCAGATGCTAATTAACTTCTGAATACATAACTTACAAATAATGTGATATACACAACGCATAACTTACAGAAATGAACATATTCCTCATATCACACAGAGGCAGACTGAAGTATCAGACTCTCCAAAAGACTTTACCAAAAATGAAGCAGCATTACACACTGYAGAACAGGAAAAGTTTCTCCTAAGTGCTCTCAGCAATTCTAAGCAAGAACAACTTCTCTGATTCAACCATCTAAACATTTACCATCTGTTCTTAAAGCTGCTTTCTGCAGAATTATCAGGACTCTTGTCCACTTAGTAACCATTCTCCAGTATTTCTGAAATACTTTTCCATATCTCTCCTACTTTTCTGGTTACACATTCCATTTCTTAATACTTCTAACAGCCTCTTTCACAATACTCTCTCAGAAATAGCACAGTACAAACACTGAAGTCAAATAAATCTTACAAGACAAAGGGAAGAGAGAAATAAGCCCAACTGGGATACACTATAACTAAGTTTACTCTCTTTAACTTGCTTTYCTTTCCTGGCAAAAGCTTTCAACCAACACCCAGCTCATCTCTTCCCCCTCCAATTCCTTATCCTTGAATTTTCTGCATGAGATAAAAGTATTTCAGCCCAGATACCATACTCTACTGTTATTTGTAGCCTGCTGAGGCTGAAGGAGAAAAGATGACAGAAGTACAAGCCACRAAGAGCACTAACCTGGTGACCTTTTCTGATCGACACATAGTTTTTCTGCTGACAGTYTGACCGAATGATTGCTTCCTTTGTGATGACAGAGCCATTAACAACTTATGACCCCTCTCAGGCATGGCAGGAACATCTCTGCGCTTCTCCCAGGTTAGMGTGGTTGAAAGGCACAGCTGTAGCTGCTGTCTGCTCAACACACAAAAGGAAAAGAAACCCTGCCCCGGCTGCTTGTGCATCTGCACGGCGCGGTGGCCAAAAGTGACGCCGAGGCAGTGACTTGTTTCCTTTGTTACTTCCTGTTTCCCGCACTGACAGTGGGCAGCTCTATCTTTGTCAGATTTCCCAGCTTCCCAGAGAGGCTGTAAATCAATTCCCACATTCAATCCTCTGACAGACATCGAGCTAGAAAGCAGAGGGGGTTTTCCAGGGATCACTTTCTTCCTGCTCACCTTTCCATCAACCACTTTCCTATGGGAGAAAAAGAAAGTTGTCCTTTTTTCTCTCAGTGTTCTCTGGCTCTCACACTGGCAGAGGCACCGCTCAGAAATGCTGTCTGTGCTCCTGGAGAGCCTCAGGTACTTACATTGCATCACAGAACTGTAAGTATTCAATCTGTTTTCTCCCCCATAGCTGGAGCTTGTCCTTCCCTCTTCAACCCAAAACAATCGAAAAAGCCACTCCAAAAAATTCTGCAGCATAGATAAGCTTTAGAGCAAGTCTTGCCTGTACATTTGATGCTACACAAACCATAAAAGACAATAAAATTCGAGTTCAAGAGGCTTACAATGCACAGTTCTACAGGACAAGTAGCACCTATTGATGAAAAATAAATGCCATTATTTCACACTTATTTTCATCTGAAGTCTTTAAAAGGATTCAAATGTTTCACTGACTTGTCTAGATTTAAACAACATTCCAGGCTTAAAAGTTTGAACAAGACAAAACTAACTACCAAGTTTCAGAATGATGGATAAAAATATGCCAAGCAAAATTTACTTCACATATTTTTGGGGAAATGGACATCAATCTGTACCCCAAAATAAAAGGAAGAAGTCCCCACGCAAAATCTCTTTTTATAAACTACCCAAGAGTCAAAGCACAAAAGAAAGAAACATTTCAGATACTGCTCATGCCTGTATGGGCTAGAAAAACAGTTCTGTCACCACAGAGCACCCAGCAGGCTCTATAGGAGGAGAAACTAAAACCATAAATACCACACACCTGTGTGRTATTTTACTTTTTACTCAAAAGGATCATCATATCAACACAAGATCCCAGTGCTCTTCAATGAGGATCAATACCCAGCTGTCTCAGGGGCTTAAGAGATTTGTCACACAGAATATAAGTACAAAGGGTTMATCTCAGAGGTTTGTCAATYAAATTCACTTGTTTTATTTGCTACWGTTTCAGTYACCCATTAGAGTGCTTTAAWTGCAATTTTTAATGCAAYRCTGCTCTAAAGCAATCTTTCCTCTCTGAGTTCTCTGCATACTCTTCCAAGCCTGCATTAGTATCTTTGCAAGCTTTATCTCCAACTTAGTAATAAAACTACAATCATAATGACAGCACTAGAGTATATGCAACACTGGAAAAAACCCTTCAGTTCCTCTTTCCCTTTTCTGATGTGACACACCGAACTCYTGGTTTTCCCCTCCAAAGTCCACAACTTACAGTACCATCCTCTTTGGCTTCACCAGCTTCATTAAACCATGCTTCCTTTATCCAACACATATTCCTGAGGTTCTGCTTTTCATTTCAAACCTTTCTGATGCTGTCCTCTCTCTTTCTTCACTTGAGCACTCAGAAATGCAGCAGGATTTTTCATTTCAAGTTCCAAGATCCCATTTCAACTTCTCTGGTGATTTCCAGCACTWGCAAGATGGTCCCAGAATCAGAATAGAAGCCACTTCACATACAAAAGCTGGTGTTCCACCAAAGAATAATCAAAGTTTAGAGGTTTCATAGTTTTGTGAGACTTTAAATTCAGTTTACCTTTCTAGACCAAACATTCATCAGACGGATTGTATTTCAAAGTTGCAACTAAAGAATCTAATAAGACACAAAAGCTTTATGGATTTGATTGGCATGTTTGTCATGGAAGTGAAAAAGTACTAAATATATCCTTCTTCACAAAGCAAATTTCTATTATACAKGGAGCTTTGGTATATGGTTTTCAGATCACTGATCTTCATTCGTCGCCACAAAATCAGTGGTGAGAAGCAGCCTTGCACCAAGCTAGCCTAGGGGAGAATTGCACTCCAAAGGAGATATTTCATTTCATGAACATTATAGAATATCACTCAGATAGCCTTGAAAGGAAGAGGCAAARCRTCTGGCACCAACACTTGGATTTCAYTCCAGCAGGGCCACTGCCTGAGGAAATCAGCTCATCTTCTCTGCCATTGTCAGGAGCAGCTCTTGCTGGCAGTGGAAAGCAATCCTACTTATCATCAATTATTGGGATACAAGGGCACAAACACATCTGGCAGAACACTGTCCTTGCTGGTATAAATTCATTTCTCTGACCACAGGGCTGAGCTGTGTCTGCAGCAGGAGCGCTTCCTCTTGCTGACAAATTTACAGGAAACTGCAAGAATGGACTGCACATGAAACTAGCACGAGAGGACCACAGCAACAGGCAACGCAGAAAATTTTAAAAAGCACTAACAAAATTAAAATAGCATGAAAACCATTTTCTTTCAGCTGCAGCAAGTCAGCTCAGTTGTTAAGTTCCTCTCAGAATAATATAAAAATTCATACATTATATATTTCTACAAAAGGCTACGGTATAATAAGGCATTAAGAAAGTAAGGGATTAACAGAATGTGTCCTAAATTTGAATCAGGAGTAGATTATAAGAAGTTTTATKATTTCATTAATTCTACCAAACTAGTTTAGTTTCAGATTTCCAGATGACAGTGAAGACAGATCCATTATAGTGAGAGAGAATATATTTGTCAGATGCATGCTTCTCATTTGCAAATTGCAAAACAAGTGTAAATTACTCRCCTGAATCCTTCATCTATTAAATAAGGCAATCTTGTGAAAATACAAATAACCAYGTATCAGAATTACTTGTGCTGTGTGAACTGAAGCATTATCTTAAAAATAAGAATCAGCAGCAAGAAGAAATGAGGCCAGTACTTCCAAAAATCCTCTTTCAATGTTGAGAGAATTCTTGCACTTTAAACTTCAGCTATTATTCCTTCCTTCAGCTTACTTCAGAAGATCTGAAGAAGTCCTAATAATATTTTTACTTATTTATTACATATACTTAAAATGGGTRGCTGAAGTCTTGATAATATATATTCAATCTAATTCCAAGAAACACTTCAAGTCAGAAAGCTTCCAAGTTTCTACTTATACCCCAGTGGCTYTTAGATTCCAAACATCTATAGATGGATTGTTGGCTTGGAACTTCAAAAAGAGCCAGCCAGCACTGCTCTGCAATAAATAAGCCACACATCAGAGAAAAAGCATATCAATTTTAAAATAAAGTTGTAACTTTTCATGACTGGTTCACCAAACAGTTTGGCACACATCCTAGAAGATGATGTCATGACTTTGATTTTGAGATACAGTTAATGTCATATATTGCTCAAACGTCTGTGCCTAAAGCACAGTCACAAAGTACTTGCAGTATATGCACAGCTTCTAAAAAAGCAARTTAGACCATGCAGCTTCAAGACAAGAAGCATCTGCAACCTCAGTATAAGAAGACTATTACTTAACAGATTCTCTTACACCAACCAGCCTTGAAAAATAATGCAAGACTCTATATTAATATATTGTAAGGCGTCTCATTACTAGAAAGACAATGAGGTGCTGGAGTGTGTCCAGAGAAGGGCAATGAAGCTGGGGAAAGGTCTAGAAGAGAAGTTCCATGAGAAGGGGCTGAGGGAGCTGGGGGGGCTCAGCCTGGGGAAAAGGAGGCTCAGGAGGGACCTTCTCACTGCCTCCAACTCCCCGCCCAGAAGCTGTAGCCAGGTGAGATTGGTCTCTTCTCCCTGGTAACAAGTGATAGGATGAGCGGCAACAGTCCCAAGTTGAGCCAGGGAAGATTTAAGTGGGTATTGGGAAAAATTTCTTCACAGGAAGAGTTGTCAAGCATTGGGATGGGCTGCCCAGAGAAGTGGTGAAGTCACCATCCCAGGAGATGTTTGAAGAATGTTTGTGGATGTGGAACCTGGGGACACGGTTTAGTGGTGAACAGCACATTGATGTTAGCTTGAAAGTTAAGACTCAACAATCTTAGAGGTCTTCTCCAACCTAAATGGTTCTATGAAATAAGGACTAAATTAAGATTAATTCAGCCATAACAGCATAATTTTCAATGTTGGCAAATTTATGTGTAGCTTTTCAAGTTTAATGGATTTCTACTGAATCAAAAGGCGCCTCAAAATTGTATAGGAGCATTCACCCAGGGAGTTAACTGGGTCAAGTCTGCACCAGTCAGACCATTCCAGTAACATCTGGTATAAACAACGCTTAAATTAGAAGACAAGTCCCGAAAATAATTTGGTTTTTTTTCCTTTTTTATATAAATTCAGACATATTACCAACACGCCACTTTCAAATACTATTGAAAATAGATKAATGCCTTCTTTGTTCTTTTTAACTGTTACTTATATACAAGGTTCTTRTACAAAAGACTGTAAATGCCCCTATGACTTTGATTAACTTCTCTTTCATCAGTGCTTGTAGAAGAATTTAAACTAGTACACAGGTTAAAAAAAAAACATGTATCTAAGCAGAAGTACAAACGTGATTGCCAAGATYCTATTCGTGCAGACAGCTGCAAAGGGAGTTTCCCCAAATACACAYAGATACAGAAAGTGGGAGTTTCCACAAATGATTTATTTCCTTGGCAGGAGTTTTCAATTCCAAGATATTACTGTTAAAACAATTTTATTGCTAGGATGGTTTGTGATTAACTGCCCACAATTCTCTCACTAAGGTACTYAAAATTGATAAATTAGGAAGCATTGTTGGATGCCAAAATAATTTCTGCTTAGRTGCCAAAACAACTTGAAGCATTTATACTGACAGATCATTTAGTAAATGCAACACCAAAACAGAGCTATTAGAAACATCTAGAAAGGGGTCAAATATCCATTAGCGATTTTAAAGCATATTTTTTCTGCTTTCTTAGAATTTTACCTAAATGGATTTAAATTACATCAAGAATCCAATGGGGAAAAAAAAAAACAAAACAAAACAAAACAAAAAAAATAAACATCTTTAGTAGCCTATACTTATGTTCCCCATTTTTTCTGACACTAAGGCATTTTGGCAAGATATACAACATCCACGAGTTCATCGAATACTGTACTTATACAAGACTAATGTAACTGAGGTCCAAGACTATTGCTAGTTAGAGTATTTTGTCTGAAGAAATATGCAAATCAACAAAAAACTTGCTGAATATAAGCAATTTTAAAACATTCCTGCAGCTGGATATTAAAACCAACAAAACCACATAAAGCCTGTAATGTCCTTCTGAATGTCTATCAACAAAAAAACGCAATGAGTAAATTCACAAACTCGCTGACCCCAATGACAACCTACTGATTGAATTCTAAAGAAGTGCAGAAAGCCCTGGTTTAGTGGAAGCACTGGGATATGCCATCTATGAGTCCTTCAAGCCTGTGTTTCCCTCTCCTGGTGACTGCAGGAACCTCATAGTTCAGCAAACGCAGGCAAATCGCTGCAGCCAGCACCAAAGAGGAAGCTCAACTTCCGCTAGACCCTRGAAAAACAAAACAAAACAAAGCTTTTCTATTTTTATTTTGCTTGTACAAAACTATTGATACAATTTAAAGACACAGTGTGACTGCAAAGACTCCTCTGTACTTTACTGCTGTACAACACAGTAGGTGGTGCTGGGTTTTAAACAAGCAGTGAAGCATCTCAGAATATGCTGTTCTCAGACTTGGAAACTCTGACTAYGAACCAGAATATCCAAATAAGATAATAACCATGCAAGTGTGATTTACACAATTAGAAGGCCCAACTGGGTTGTATTGCTAATGGACTGTCCCCACCTTCAGCAGCTTTGAAGCTCCTTGTGCTCAAAGCCTCATGCGAGTAAATAGGTGCAGAAATATGGATTCTTTATTCCAGTTAATGTTCCCTTTTAAATCATGATACAAACTTCTCCAAAGGATGTGGTAAGGCATAAGTATTTTACCACTCCCACCACACAAAACACYGGATCAAAGGACTGAAACAGGTAGGAGCATGATTTACAATATCCAGGATTKAAGGCTACTGTGTATTTCATCATTTAAGTAAACCTTTGGGTTTTGGTGKTTTTTTGCTTTGTTTTGTTTTATTTTAAGAAGTACCAGAAAGAAGAAGCTCTGTAAGCTCATGCTTACTTTCTACAAAAGCTGAATTCAATTAGACACCACATCACATGTAGTTGGGATTTTGAGTGAAGATTTTAAAATTAAAACAAATGTGTGCTGTAAAGCTGCTCCAGAAAGAGAGCAGTAAACAAACAATTTTAATTTGGAAAGCATGAGAAGGAACAGACAATGCATATCACTTAAAAGGCCCATAAAAACATATAATCACATGCAATGGGCTTCTTTTACAAGACAATTCGAACAATGGCCTTTTATATTACCATTTCTTTATGGAAATCATTACTTCTTCCAGAAGTATGACTAAAAGGAAAAAAATTCATTCCCACTAAATCTTGTTTAAATGAGCTCCGACAGCGAGGATTAGCCTGACATTGACTTAAATCTCCAAAGCTGTAGAGCTGCATTCAAAAGCGAGTTCATGCAGGGCTATTTTCAAGTACAGAAGACATTCATATGAAATATTTCATAAGATATGAACAACAGTTGTATTTTACCCCACAGAYCAGTTTGCCCAATCACATATATCACCACCACGGTGCCAGCAGTTTATTGTAAGGTTTCTAAATAGATAAAAACCCCATGCATCATGTTATGAAAGTAATGAACACCTGACAGTAAGATGGAACAAAGGCAAGGAGCTAACACACAAATTCTAGATTCCTACTTTCCATCTGACCTTGATGTCACTCAGCTCTTCTTCTCAAATCAGGTCTTTTTCTGACCTGTCCCATATGTCAAGACACAACGCTTATAAAGGTGTTYACAAAACTATAACTCATTCACTTTGGGAAAAGGACTTCAGAACACTACAGGTAATGGAAATGGATGCAGTGGCACTGCA
>NW_026623282.1:2992465-3005246 GCF_030028575.1 Malurus melanocephalus
AAAAAAAAAAAAAAACAAAAACAAAAAAAGCTGTAACGCATCTCACTTATTGCATAGAGGATGAAAAATTGGAAATACAGAAATCCATCTCAGATTCCAAGACCTCAGTCTCTGGCATGTCAAAATTATTCCAAYAAGCTCCTGAGCTGCAAATTCTTTGCTTGGAAGAATATTCTATATCTGTGCCAAGTTCTTGCACTCTTCTGCAACCTCTCCTCAGATCTGAATTCACACAGCTATTCTTATTGTCCCACTGAGTGAGCAAAAAAAGAGTCTGTAAATTAGAACACTCATTTTAAAAGATACTTCCACTTCCTTCCCATGAACTCTTTTTAAAATTATGACTCAAGGACTTTGTCCACATAAAGCATGAATCTAGCAGGAGCCTGGAATATTTTATATCCATTCTATAGTCTAGTTAGAATATTCCCTCTCCTTTTTTAATTTGAAGATGCTTCTGGGTATCATATTAACCTATCCTATAGTGGAGAACTTGCTTATTTCCAAATCCTTTCTCAAACTTTTTACAGCATTCCATTCTCGTGGTCACATCACAGATGGTCCAAAGTCATTTGGACCTCATTCCTGCCCTCATTGACTTTTCACCACAAAAACTATTCAGTATTACAGACTAAAAAGGAACATGCACACACACACATATGGAAATACATATATATATACTGCTCTTAAATAAATTACATATGTTATAAATGCCAGCAGCCCTTTTATTCTCAGCAGGATGAGCTACAAAGGATTGTCTTTGTGCACCATTCTTATAATTTTATCATTTCCTTGAAGGACTCTTTTAAGATGGACAGAGTGCATCTGGTGCAGCCAGACTYTTTACAGAGATGACCTGATTATGTCAGAAGGGCTCCCTTCCCCATGACCTCCAAAATCTTGCATTTATGCACTGCCTGGAACTAACAGTCATTATGTCCAAGGAGACTATGTAGCTTTCTTTCATTTGCAGGTTTTGGCTCTACACAGAATTTATATGGAGCATGTAACAYTTCCAGCAAAAGCTTTTGCAAGATTTACAGAATCTCTTCCTGGTAKACACATCGCAGATATTCTTTAGGCATTCTAAACATGAATCTCTTCTTGTGCACAATGAAGAGATGAAGCTGGATTTCACTTGCACAAAGGAAATTCAGAAATTTAGGTCAATGGGATTTGTCCTGTTTCAACCTAAGTAATCAAASCTGACATCTTTGTATAGTAAACAGAGTAATAGTTCATCCAGACCCAAACCAAACAACGCCACAGATGTATTGATTCAGCTGTGGTCATTACTACTGCCGCAAAAGAAAAGGTCTACAAAAGCTGAACTTTACAGAAATAAAGTACTTTCTTTTCCTGCACACTTCAAAAATATTTAATATTATTTGTGATATTTCATTTAGTGTTTGAAATCATACAGAGTGATCCACCTAACATCCTCTACAAAGCTGCACAGAATAACTAAGTGCAGCTGCATTCTGTTAATTGTTTATCTCTACAGCCATAAAAAGAACTCTCAGCTTTGGAGGTGTACTAAAAAGCATTAAAAGTGCATTATATTCTGCCCTAAAAGCCTCCTCTTCTTCCAAAAAGTATGGGACAATCTTTCATGCATTCTAGTCACCTATTTTTAAATAATAAGCCATATATTAATGAAAGACACCTCCAAAATACAACAGACCCAATTTCCAATTTGACCAACAGGTCAAACCTAACAAGCGCAACACTTCAAACTACAATTTTGTCTACAGAACTTTACAAAAATGCTCTGTTTTCGGCATCATCACAGATTAATAACAATTGATATGAKCACAAAATCATTGTGGGTCACATCCATTGCTCCAGTGTCACTTCCTCTCCTGTGCTGTTTACCAGAGAACCAGCAGCTGGCACGGTACAAGTGCAAAGACTGCATCAGTTACAGTTTTACTGGATGTGAAAATATAAAYCTTTAGTCAGCAAGGACAGGAGAATTGTTGAAGAGCTCTTTCTACATCCTGTATACCTTGGAATTTTAAAGCTCATGGTTTTTGCTCCTTTGGAATGCTGTATAGTTTTTCTTTATTATTTTTCATTCTACTTTGTTGGAGATTAAATTATTCAGTTAGAAATCACAAGGAATCTATTCCCCAAGACTCACCACTCATTTGACATTTTGGCTGTTCTACAGAACAYTATCATCAACCCTTTCCATTCTAATACAAGCTCCCTCTTCTTTTTCTAGATCATTTTGCTGAAATATGCAACATAAACCCATCAGACTAAGGTCACTAGGGTTAAAGAGTGAATAGTGATACAGTTTATCTTCTTAACACAGGATTATTAGGAACACATCAGGTTTATACTTGTTTTTTATGTGGACTAACACCTGAGTATCGGTCCAAGTTCATATTTGGTCTTTACCTGTCAGTTGCTCAAAAACCTAAAAACCCAACAACAAGAAACTGAAAAACAAGGAAGTCTGCCCAATATCACCGCTACAACTGGTAAGGGCTGTGGGGAGACAGAGATTTCTTACAAATTTTGTTTCTGTAAGAATGACACTTCAAACTCCTCATTCATGTGTGAGGTGTGTTTCTTCCACATACCTTCTCAATTAACACAGAGTAGCAAGTGCATTTAGAGCAAAATTCCACCAGGCCATACACTTCACCTCCTTAGGGCTGTAAAAATTACAGGGCATGGGTAACACGTGGCAGGCAAATTACTCACTATGTTGATTAGAAAGGTAGAAATGGCACAGGCATAGAAACAAGGATTAATTAGAAGCATCTAATTGATACGCTTCCTGCTATCTAAAACACTTCAGGAAGAAGGGAATTGTGTGAAGTTGCCAAAATAAGAGTTTCAGTCAAAAATACTTCTATTTACTCAATTTCATAGCAAAGGCCCTGCTGCAAATCCYTTCTGCTTGGCTTTCTCTGTAAAAAGCTTGTCAATCAGGTGACACATTCCTTGGATCAAGACCTCCAACTCCAAAGAAGGGACCCAACTCCCATCCAATTGCCCAGCAGAGAGCTTCCTACTACCAAGTAATTATTAAATATCATTACATTGCTGCAGCCCATTAGAACAGCATTTAGTTSATCTTTAGTCATTAACAGATTTGTCACTAAGCCCTTGCCACCTGCCAACCCAATTCCAAATCCCCCCAGCACAGAAAGCATCAGCAGCACCGTGACACCCTTCTGTCCCACTCCCATTTCCTTCCACCCCCAGCAGTGCTCTCATTCCTCTGGGACCAAAGAGCTGAGCAGAGGAGCCACCAGCCAGAAGAGAGGAGGAGAAACACAACTGCTGTGTGCTGAAGGAATGGGGATGCCATGCGGMAACAGTCTGGCAGCAGAGGCACAGCAGGCACGGTGCCAACGTGACAGAGAATTTCCAGACTTAATCACTTTGGTACTGAGTACATTTGGAAACATGGTATTCCATCTTATCAGGATTGTTTCCAGCATTATGGGAACGTTTACCTGCACCTCAAAGCAAAAGATGTGAGATTCAACAAATCCACACATCCCTCTGACAATGYTTCARYTGGCCTCTTCYRACACTTGGATCAGTGGCATTCTGARCTACAACCCTCTTCACAACAGCTGTGGTATTTGCCAAGGGACAGAAATAAGGGCTTTTCCCTTTTTTTTCTTTTTTGGAGTGGGGGAGAAGGCAGGAGGCAGATGACTCACCAAGGCTTTGAGTTCTGAAGGAAAAAGAATTTCACTGTGAGTTCTTCCCAAAACAGCTCCCCACAAATACAGTAATTTCCTCTATGTGGCTAGAGAATAGTTTGGCTATCTAACTCTGTTCTCCTAGTTTAAACATGAAGAGTACATTTAAAATATTCCTCTTTCCCTTCCAAATTTCCCATCCTCCCCCACTGCACAGTCACACATCAAGTATTTATCCAGCATAATCCTAGCAGTCTGCCATGCTTAATTTACTCCTGAGTAAGAGTACCCACACAAGCTTATGGATAGTGGGAGTGGAATACATTTGTGCCAGACTATGCATCATCCTATTATTTGTTTGGGTTCTCCCAAACCCAGGATGACAACTCTGCTGTATATAACCCCATTATTTTATTTTTCAAGGTGCTTTTCTACTTCCAGCTCTTCAGGAGGAAGAAAACTAATGGTCTTATAGCAGGACTTGTGTGTCCCTCCTGCAGTGGGTGTTTTGTCTTCTCAGAAAAGCCTTTCTGGTCAGCATTCTGATGAGTATATTCACCTATATTCATTTGCTCCTAATACAAGGCTCCAGATGAATACTGAAGGTAAGAATTTTTTTCCCAGACACCAAACAAAGACTGCAGAGGATTGATTGTCCCATGCTCCTGTACGTGGCACACCCACTTTGACAGCAGAAATTGCATTTCCCCACGCAATGTGTGTATACATAAATCTRTATACACAAATCCCACTTCACTCACTTCAAATGCACAGCGCTTTGGAAACATGCCTACCTGGCACCACAGTGGAGTCTGATTAACTGACTGAAAAATTACAGTGGAAAGCTTGAATGTTTAAGCTTGACTGATTAAAGGCAATTAACAGCTGCAGAWGCTCAGCAGCTGTGCAAGTCAGGGCTCTTTTTTTCCCCAAACATAGCTCAAAGTGCCTTATTTTGATTAGTCAAGCTTGCAGATCAGTTTTGATTAGCTAATTACAAGCCTCTCATCTGCCAGTAGAACCTGTAGGCTCATAGTCCAGGTTTCTTTGTGTTAAATTTCTCTTTACATTATTATCAGAAAAAAAAAGTAGGAAAAAAAAGCGAATTCTTCCAAAAATACAGAACAGRACAAAAAGGCAGATGCGTAGCTCTTTACACAAACCTGTTTCTAAGGGATTCAGTTTTATTGGTATTAAGAAATAGCAGAAGCTGCTTCAGCACAGAAAACTGGTGAAAACTGTAAAAAAGCTGTAGGAGACTTTACATTTTATGCAATGCAAGCCCAGTGTTCAGTCATACCACAGTGCTCTGAGATWAGAGATGCTCCACTTGAGGAAATAACTGTCCTGCGGTCATAACACATTGAACTGAAATCTCCTCAGAGCTCCAGCTTGGTCTAGGAGAAACAAACAATTATGTGGTATGTTGTAATAGAATTACTGTTAAGCAACATCAAGGTAATGATTTACTCTTTTTAGTAGGGTTGTCACAAGATTAGAGATAATAATTTAAGCCTTTGCTGCTTGGTTGCAGGAACGAGCTCTGAAGGTTAATTATGGTCTGGTTTGAACACCAGCACTGAGATGCACGCGACTTCTGATGAAGTGAAGGGGAACTAGGCAGACTTGGAGGTGGAATTTGTAAGGATGTGGCGTTTGAACCAAAACTTTTTACTTTATGAAGGAGTTTTAACAAGTTTTACAAATACACCAATGGAGAGATTATCACTAACCCAAGCTGATGTTAAGAAGGATGGCAAATCTTGTAGAATCATGTAGGAGCTAATAAAACATGAGATAAAGGACCATTTCAAAGATATTTTGACTTRGAATTAGATTTACATGAAAATATTGAAAGAAATCACAAATAAAAATCTAGTTGCAAATTCTCTGAGTATTTAAAAACATATATTTATAAAAATGACTGTTCCAGAATGATGATTAATGTCTACCACTACAGTAGCTGAAGATAAAATTAGAACAAGGAAACAAAGCTTCCTACAAAACCACTTTGTTTTTATGATCTKACATGACATATTTCACCAGACAAGACCAAGGTATTCACAACACTCTACTTCCACCTCTCTTCTTCCTTTTTTGTTACTAAGCAGTTACCACATTAAAAAATGAAAATTAGTAAAACATGCTTTTACACTTGCTAAAATCTGTTTCAGGAGCTGAGTTGCTGTCCTGATGTGCTGCATTAGTAAAGACAAAGACACCTCAGTGACCAATTTCAGCAGAAGAATACTCTGCTGGAGAGCAGGAAATTTATTTTTTTGGAGAAGAACTGAACATGGAAATGGAAAATGACATGTTAAGTAAGATTTCCCTCCTCCAGTGGTTCCTGTTTTTCATTGTGCATATCTTTAAATTAAAAACTTGATGATACTAAAAGATGAAGCCATCATTTCACTTGAAGAGCATTTAGAATTAAGCTTTGCTTTTGTTTAACAATCAATTATTAAATTGCACAGCACACGTTCATGGTTTATCTAAATAGGAATACTGCCAGCTAAACTAGACCTAGATCTGACCTTATTTCTCTCCATTACACAGAATAATAGCAAAAACATGGAATTCAGCTGTAGTTCCAGGTTGGCTAACCTGAACAATGAAAATGTACATTTACACTGAGTAACAATGGAGTTCAGAGCACTGAAGCCCAACCTAAATTCACATTATTGTCTTTTAGGAGAAAGAACTCGTTCATGCAGCCTACATTTCCATCACCCAGTATAGCTTTGTTTCATTTTCTTGACCATACAAGTACTAAGCCTAGGGATACTAAATTCTCCTACTTCCTTCTACAATTTGCTCTCCTCTTGTTTACTTGGCTACACTTCAAAATGAGAAAATCTTTTGCCTTGAGCMATGTCTATTATGCACAAATCACCTTTCATGACAAGTCTTGCAGCACACTTCCCATCATCTCTCTCTCTTTGTCAACACTCAGACAAAGAAAGATCTCTGAGGTAGCAACAGTTCCAGACATGCACACTGGTTGGTGCCACTGCCTCCCAGTCTTTTCTTTCCAAGGAGTGCCAGAAGCAAGAATGAGGAATAGTATTCAAGCTCCAAAATGCAGGTTGTTTTTCTGCAGCAAGTTGAGACWAATCATTTAACTGGAACTTGGTAACCAGTCTTAAGCCAGGTGCTGGAAAATGACAAATCAGTTAAGACAGGAGGTGAACCAGAACATGAAATGCTAACAGCCAACTCCAAGAAGTGCATATTTGAGTAAATTTTTGGTGTATGTATTACTGTTTCTCTGCTTCTTTTAAGGCTGCAGCTACTATGCCAATATCTGTTTTTTTAAAGCTGAGAGTTATCCTTCCCTTTAGAGGAAAGGCTTAAAACATACAGTACAGGCACACGGGAGCGAAGTGAGTAATAAATACTTGCTAAAAATGCAGATGTTGTCTTGTTCTTAGGGGCCTCATTCATGACCTTTCCATATTTGTGCATTGCTTCTGCCAGAAAGAACAGAATTCTAAAATTTCAGATGTTTGGTACTCCCAAAAAAAGGTTAAATATCACTCAGCATGGTCACCAGATCTTTAAAARAATTAAGATTGATACTTCACTCAGTTGTTGCTCCCATATGAGCTCCAACAGAAATTCCATTTTCAGGTTTAGAGGAAAACATCTGGCTTGAAAGATTTCCTGTTTGAAGAGCCCTTAAAAGCAAGTTCATGATAAAAGGCATAAATCTGAGTTTCTCCTAGCACTCATTTATGGCAAAGCTGAAGGGGTAGTGAAATAAAAGCCTTGGTTAAATATGTTCCATAATTTTCCTATTTGGGGGTTGCAATATAGTCCCTGCACTGAAACAATCAMGAATATCAAAGAAGTGTTTTATGCAAGTTCTTTGTGCATGGGCATGTCCAGTTATCTTAGACGTAAACCAAGTTTAGTTGCAATGTCTCCTACATCAAGCAACAAAAACCAATCTGTTCATATGGACCACTCTAAAGTTTTCATACAGTGGTTGTAAATATATGTACAGGTACTAATTTTTCTAAATGTTTCATGAGAGAGCGAAAGTCTCTTTAATTAGATGTAATTAGCTGTAAAGCACCTAAATCCATTTGGAATAATCAGGAATTAACAAAGCCATCCTTAAGTGGTCACACACTATCATATACAATAACACTRCCTACATAAATCCCTCAGTTAAAATGTAAAGAGAAGAACCCAAACTCCTTCATTTCTGCCCTAAAGTATCCAAGGAAGTGGTTTACCATGACAAAAACAAATTGCGTGTTCTTCTAAGTTACAGCAGAATGTTGCATTTTACTAAGAGAAAAGCATTTCTCTTTTAAAAATTTAAAGATACAAAGTTAGTTCGAATTGGGAAGTTTCTTCTTGGATAGACTAACATTAGAAGAGCAGGGTTGGAATTAAAGACATATATTTTCTAGAAGCTAAAACAGATCTAATGATTCAAATATACCTAATGTTACATTGGGACGGAAGTGATTCTGATCATACATGATTAATGATGTATAGTTTCTCTGCTGATGTTATAGTTTAGCATAAAGAAAATAAAAATTCAGAAACTTTAGCCATAACCAGCTGAAGGGTGAGAATTTTTAAACATTAAGAGGATGAAAACAAGCATTCCCTGGATTTCTTGAAGTTTTACATGTGGCTTTTCCACAAAGAAAAGACAGTAAGGAAGCAAAGATGTACTTTCCGTAGCTCAGGGCAACTACACACACGAAAGTTAATCCAGCAATAAAATTTAGCAAGCAGCTATACCTAAATTTAACTGGACTTACTTATTTCACACCAGCTATCTTGCTCAGCTGTTTTGGGAGACAGATCCAGACCGTCCACTTTCCATGAAGTTAAGATTTGTCAGAAGTACTTCAGAAAGAGCCCTAGCTACAGATTAGGTGTCGATGAATTAGCCTGGTTAAACCTGCCTGTGACTACCAAAAAGACCCAACAGGAATCTTCTCAACAGGCATGCAAGCTACCCCCTTCCCTGTTCCTAAAAACACAACATGCAGGAGCTGAAGCCATAAGTATTGCCAAGGTCTGATTTTGGAGTAATTATAATTCCTTCTCTGCACTGTACATCACCCTGAAGTATCTTTCTGCCAAAGATATTCAGATATGTATATCTCCTGCAACAACACCACCTTGGAAGAGATAAAAACTTGGTCATTACAGGAAATGAGCTGGCACACAAACAAGACAAATAGATTATTTCAGTTATGCTGGTATGCTGCAATAAGGGGAGAACATTTAGGTTTGTTTCCATAGGAATTCATGTCCCTGCATTCTCCCCTAACCATTGCCTTGCCTAAAATTAATCCCTTACCGCAAGAAAAAATGTTTTCAAATTCCTCCATGTGTTTATTAGATTAAAAGTAGACTCCTCTAACTTCCTTTCTTTTTAAGAAATAAGTGAGAAATTCAACATAGGAGTGCATGGAATAGAGACAAGATTGGAAAAACAACTTCAAATACATTTTGGAGAAATACTGTGTAGACAGCAGATTGCTCTTAAAAAGCACAGTTTTTGCTGTGAATTCTGCTATGTGCTCTAGTCTAGTCATGTAGAGCAAGCAAACCAGTCATACATGTGCTTGTAATGCATTACATGATAAATAATTCCCTAAAACTTACAACTATACCCAGTGTAGTTACACTGATCAAAACTTCAGTGCCTTCAATCCTTTCCTCAACRTATCACAAAAGGCATAACTCATTCAGTCACTCCAGCATAAAACAAGCAGTGTTGATAGGAGAGGGGTGTTGATTAACAAGAGTTAGCAATAATTCATAAATACTCGAGGAACAGAGAGTGGCATATTGTACACAAGATAACTGTGTAAGAAATACACATTCCAATTAGTACCATATTTACAGGAATGTATTGTGCCTATTAGATTACTTTTGAGGCTGCCTTAAATCCCTCTGATTTCCAGACTCTCCAACTCCCTTCCCCACACTGTTCCACTATAGTACAGATTCAAAGGCAATTGTGAAGCAATGTTAYGAGGAAATGCCTTCATGGAGTAAATTACCTTTAAAAAGGGCCAGGAGAATGCTTAGTTACACAAGAGAGGAATAACCATCTAAGAGGTTATTTTCTCTCTTCCATTTAAAAAAATCCCTATTTGAAGACAGAACTTTTTGTGGAAGAATCATTGTATCAACTAACATTTTTAAATCTAAATGAAACCARTTTATTCTGGCTGTTCCCTGGTAGCTGTCAGGAGTCCTCGCCATTGCTTACAGAGCTATTCATCAATGCTACTGAGAGTCTGATCTTCTATAAACTTTCCTGCAAGGCCCAGTRTAAGTAGCAAGCCAAGATCCTGATCCTCCAGTAATACAAAAACTAATAGTTTACAAATAGTAGAGTTACTTACATCTGCAAGTACTTTTAAGATCAGGGCTTAAGCCAGAAACAATTAATGGACACAGTACTTGCAGGACTGCACATTCCAAACAACTTATGAAACTGTTGGATAGTCTGACAGAAGCATAAGTTACCCGTTGCCTGACATCCCATGCCAAGCAGACTGGAGGATGCACCAACACAATGTCAATTAAACACCTTTCCATTACTGCAATCTTGTAACACAGAGCAATCAACACAGCAGCAACCTGAGTGGCACACAGCAACACTGAAACCACCAGGCTGGAGTGTCAGAGGCACTTTTCTTACAGGCAAAATGATAAATATGTGTGTGCCTTTTGGTCATCCGTGTTTGTGTTTCAGTGCTGTAAAGAACAAGTCAACACTTCCTAAGGCATTTCCATTTCTACTTAGCACTCTTTACCAAAGTGGGTGCCATGCTTGATTTTCTGTCCAAGGAGACTGTTTCACATCCACTTAGGAAATTGCAGGAGGAGACTTTTCATGCCTCCTGTTTTGCCTTTTTAGTTGGCTGACTAAATCTCCAAGCAACAATATTAGATTGTAAATCTTGTCTTCGAAGTACAAGGGGTTCATGTGCCTGCAGGAGTTTACAGATTCACAGTCAGCTGGTCAGACTGACCCCAAACACAGGAATTCTCACTCAGACAGCCCTGCCTGAGGTTTCTGCAGGAACTTATCTTGGTGTATTCATTCTTACTGCTTTGATAACTTCAAACCCTTTAACCCTTTCCAGAATRGTCATCTATGCATCTCCCTCCTTTATAACTTTTTTTTTTAAAAAAAAAGCTTTCTATTGTCTGTACCTTTTATTGTGAAGTTTGTCTTACTTTTTGGAGAAGTTTAGGGAAAGCTGAAAGGTTTTAAAACAAAATAAAATTACTAACAGAAAGCAGCATTTAACCCACCACTAAGACGACCCAGTACTGACTCCTCAGTAATGGAATATYGGCAAAGGGTATCTATACAATAGCAAGAGGGCTCTAAAATACTGCAACAGGAAGGGAAAGAAATGTGTTGTGCCTAGAAGAAAAACAGCAAGTTAATTCTGCTTTTGTCTAAAGCGTGAAAGAGGTACATGAAGGAAATRAACTGCAGAGGCTTTAGCTCTAGATTTCCTGTACAAATACCGCCAAAAATAAACAGAAGTGGTGTATAATTATTCAGATCTAAATTTATTTCATAACCTTTGAGACACTAACCCTAATAGCAGAGAAAAAGTAGAAAATCGCTTTTCACAGTAAGAAACATACCAGTTTAATGCAACTAATTTCCAAAAGRAAACTTCAGTGCACAGCCAGACCAAGTGCACACATGAGCAGGAGACTCTGTGACGTGCACTCAGGAACTACAGCACCTGTAATGATGAATTTAGACACAGCACAAGGCTGGTTCAGTCCCTTTACTGACCTGTACTTCACCAGCATCAAGAATCCATAAAAAGGTCTCAGAGAAGACCTTAACAGACAGACCTCCCTGCAGGAGGGGAGACATTTATCCACCATCTCAATTTRTTTGGGATAGCAGTATCCAATTTGCACTGGTCACTTGGGGATAAAAGCTGACAAATTAAATAAGCWCATGCCAGGTGTCCTTGCTCTCTACTGATATGAGAGGCACAGCACGCAGCTTGCACAGAGCCTACACCTGCAGATGGACACGAACTTCATGGCTAGACTGATGTGACAAATGTGACCCAAGTTAAGAGGGGGGTATCCAAGATTAAAGCAGATGGAAACACTAAAGAAAATGCTATCAGGAATGCATTTGGAATCTGTATTTCAGCTCTAAAACGTCTTGCCTCATCCTTTAACATATATTTACATTATCACTGGAAACATACTACGAAATAACTCGTGATGCTCTCAGCGCAACACCAAAGCTRCAGCTCAACCCAAATGGGCAATACAGCTCTTTCATCATTCCCTTCCCAAAGGAAAGTACTTACACCCTTTTTTCTGCCCCCAGGAGAGCCTTTCCCTCCTCCACGGGTGGACTCACGCCGATGACTTTACTCCATCTCACCGCCCCCCTGCAGGTGATCAAAGCAGCACCCAAAGGAAAGTGTCAACCCACGGAACAGGAGACACGAGGCGCCTTCCCGCTGTTTCCCTCAGAGCCGCGGGAGCCGCACCTTCCCAAGGGAACCCGGCCGGTCCCGAGCCCCTCAACGCCGCGGCTCTCCCCGCCCGGCACTGGGGCTCCGCGGGGACCGGCCCGTTCCGGCGCTCCCSGAGGCTCCCGTGACTCACCGCAGGAGTTTCCGCGGCGGGAAGGGGGACGGGAGGCGCGGACACGCGGGGGCCCTTCCTGCGCCGTGCAGCCGGAACGGGGCACGGGGAGCGAGCGGGGAACGGCAGCGGCAAAGTCCCCACCGGCCCGCCGGGACAGGGCGCTCACCTCGGCCGCAGCCCGGCTCAGCTCCGCGGGCAGCCACCACCGCCGCGCCGGCCGCCCATCCCCGCTGCGGTCAGCGCGCCCCGCGCCCGCCCCTTCCTTCACCTGCCGGGGCCGGCCCGGCCTCCGCTCCCGCCTCCCGCTCCCGCCCCGCCGCTGCCGCCCGTGGGAGCCGCCTCTGGGAGCCGCCTCTGGGAGCCGCCAGCGGGCGGGGAGCACCGCCCCTGCCGGGCTCTGCCGGGCTCTGCCGGGCTCTGCCGGGCTCTGCCGGGCTCTGCCGGGCTCTGCCGGGCTCTGCCGGGCTCTGCCGGGC
>NW_026623282.1:3005321-3040017 GCF_030028575.1 Malurus melanocephalus
CTGCCGGGCTCTGCCGGGCTCTGCCGGGCTCTGCCGGGCTCTGCCGGGCTCTGCCGGGCTCTGCCGGGCTCTGCCGGGCTCTGCCGGGCACAGCTCGGCTCTGCCAGGGCTGCGTGTGCTGAGCGCTCCCGGCGGCCCCTGCCTCGGGTCTGTCTGCCCCTGGCACAGCATCACACAGTCCCGATCATCCAGACCGAACACCAGCTTGACGAMCAGACCGTGGCACTGAGCACCACGTACAGTCTGTCCTTAAACACCTCCAGGGACGGTGACTCCRCCACCTCCAGAAGTCGCAGCCCCGGAGGACGTGACCTGGGGATCGGGTTTTATCTGACTGGCAGCAGGGTCTGATAGAGGTGCCTGCCTCGAAGGCAGCAGGGCAGGGAGAAAGGAGGCTGTAGCCTGCCTGCAAACGGTGACGTTCCTTTACGAGTGTCCTGTATCCATCGGGAAGCCCGTGGAGGCACTGCCCGGTGTCCATCGGGGAGCCCGTGGAGGCACTGTCCCAGGCACACTGCAGGGATGGGCGGCTCGGCCGGGCTCCACGGACACAGGCTCTCCGTGTCTCAATGCCCCGTTTCTTGTTCCGGGGGTAGCCCAAAACAGCCAAGGGCCACACCAGCCATGCTGGCTCCAGGCTGGCCACACACAGAGCTTTGTGTTGCCTCTGCATTCAACTTTCATTTTATCCACATATTCTCCACATCCATTGTAGATAGACCCCATTACTCGGCAGCTTACCTGTATACCCAAGAGATGTTACATGGTTGGAAACACGTTTTTAAGTTTTCTAAAAGGTGACATTTAAAATTTGATAAGATGCAGTTTGCTTCATTCTCACAGGCTAAATGCTAATTTAAGATGTGCTTTCATTTTATTCAATATTTGAATTTTATTGGGCTTTTGTTTGTTTCTCCATTTGCCTTTGATTACTTCCCATATGTTTGGGGGGTRTTTCTTGTAGCTAAAGAAAAGAAGGGGTTTGGGGTTGTATTTAGTCTGTTCTTTTGTTTTTAATCATATGTGTCAGGGGAGGTTTAGGTTGGATATTAGAAAAAGGCTCTTCACCCAGAGGGAGTTTGGGCACTGGAATAGACCCCCCTGGGCAGTGGTCACAGCACCAGTCTGACACAGTTCAAGAAGCCTTTGGAAAATGCTCTCAGGCACATGGTGTTATTCCTGGGGATAGTCGTGTGCAGGGCTAGGAGTTGGACTCGATGATTCTTGTGGGTCCCTTCCAACTCTGCAKATTCTGTAATTCTGTGAATTGAGCAGCGGATTGAAAAATCAAAATTACACTTATAATAGAAAAAGCAAAATAAGAAAAAATACAAAAAAACATTGAAAATGCTCAGAAACTTAAAATGTGCTTTTTATCTAGCAGAAATTATCTACAAAGTAGTGTTACTACCCTGAGAGGTACAAAGTGGTCAGTTTTAACTCCATTTACTTTTGTAACAAGAATGTAACTGAAAAGACAGAATTTAATATAGCAACATTCCCAAAATATTGATCCTTGTATCATTCTGAGGCTTGTTTGGAGGAGGTTTTTTTTGATCATTAGTCAGCTAATACTTTAAGCCAGTTTTAAATCTTTTAACCTTTACGGTTGTGTCAGAGTAGTTTCTGTGGTCAGAAAATAAGGTGGTGGTGCAATATTTCCTGTCAATGGCATTTATTAGTRTTTCTCTTTGTCATTCTCAGAACTTTGTAGCATGAAGTAGCAAAGAGAATCCCTCTTCTGAATACAATAGAGAGGGGTTTTGTTCTGTCAAATGAAAATCTATGTGTCTTAAGTAGAACAGAGGCTGGTGAAATCTGGAAATTCTGGAAATCTGGGTTTGGTGATGACCTTTGATTGATTTATAACATAAAGCGCTGTTAACACCTGCTATTGGATTTGAAGGAGTATCTATGTAATCCAAAAATCATTTCTGCATACAAGGAAGGTAWTGCACTGGCAGGATCTAAGGAAAATGAAGAATTTTTTTTTTAAGCTTTCTCTCAATGTGTTTCTCAGCTGCAGCCAACAGCAGCCTCAGGTTTCTGCTGTACCAAGACTGAGAGCCATGTAAAACCAGGAGCAGGCCGGGTCACACAAGTCCCACATGAACACCACAAGCAGGAAAGCTCTTTGAATGTAGCTCTTCCACCGATTTCAGGGTGAGTTCTGTGTCAGAACATCCTGACTTTGTTGGTGGAAATTACAGCRTCTATTTTCCTGCCTGACTAAACCCAGAACTTTCAGTCTCCAGAGAAGGCAGATTAGTGCATTAAGCTGAAGCAGGTGTGGGGAACCTTCCTTTTGCTGGCTGAATATGCCCTGTGACTTCATTTTATGGGGTACAGCCTGTGATTAAAATTACAGTGTGTGTTATTGCTGGACAGCAGAGAATGTTAACGGGTGGTCTGCCAAATGTGTTGGAAAGGCACACTTGGACCTCAGCGAGGAAAACACCCACCCCCAAACCGAAGGCTAAGCCCTGATACAAACTGTTTTATGGGGTAACAGGCCTCTCTCCATCTCTCTTCTGAGCTGAATTTTGTTTTAGTACAAGCTAARCTTTCTGTGTGACTAATTTGCATGAAGTGATCCAGCTGGGAGAACTTGGACACTTGCTCATTCCTCCTGGAATAGYCGTGCCCAGAACTTTTTAGGATCACACTTGTGTAACATCAGGAAATCATAATTATTTTATGAGCTTGCTCTTTCTCAGTTTTCTCAARCTAATAAACTCATGACTTGAATCTGAAGCTTTTACCAGCTCACATAATACATACTCTTGAAATTATAGAACCATAGAATATCCTGAGTTGGAAGGGACTCTCAAGGATCATGGAGTCCAACTCCTGGCTMKGCACAGGATGACCCCCAAAATCCTACCATGTGCTTGAAAACATTGTCCAAATGCTTCTTGAATTCTGGCAGGCCTGTTAGTCATTGAAAGGGGTCATTAAAAATAATTTGGCACAATTATTTTCTATTAAAATAATCTGCTGCAGTGAAGAAACATTCTAAGTTAATTTTATCAGTAAATATGACATCACCTTAATATAAAAAAATCCACACTCTTATAAAAGAGAATGGTCAGGTTAGTCTGACATGGGGGACTAAAAAGACTTTTCAAGGGAAATAATTCTATCTTATCTCATTTACCTCTACATCTTTCATAAGCATTCAAATTTGCACATAGCAAATCAGATTGCAGAGACAATTGCTCTGATGCTGCTTTCACCTCCGTTCTTCTAAAATACAGAATTTGCATAACCTCATTATGAAAAACAGAGTGTAATTTTTAGCTGAACTAGACTCCCAATCTAACAGACTTATGAAAATACTTATTTGTGAGTTCATTACCCAGCTCACCCAGAATTCTGAGAAAGACACTGTCCCTCAATGCCTTGTGGCTCTGCTTCCTCCTTCCTGGTTCTCTTTTTTTTTTCTTTTTTTAACACACTTGCAAAGCCTTGGTTTATTTGTTATAATTGCCTTCCCATGTCTAATTTAGCTGACACTTGGCAAGTCTCATTTCCTGGCCCTGAGACACAATTCACTTCTGGCCATCAGTCTTTCTGTTTCTTTCACAATCTCTGCTTATACCTGATTTCCCATTTGTGATGGCTCACTACACACTTTGAGCTCCAGCTGCTCCAGGAAAGTTCCTTTCCTTGCTTTTTATGCAGTCATGTGGCACGAGGAGTCATAAGGAGCCCAGTGTAAGYTGTCTGCACCAAACCAGGCACCATGCAAAATGCAAACCTGGGGAGGGAATAATAATAGAATGATTGGGGTTTTTTTTTTGCTTTGATTATTTGTATTCTGCCAATTACTCTGAAAAAAAAATGTGCAAAAACATTCTCCATCTCAAGCAATAAAAGCATTTGTTTCAAATTTCAAATACTTGTATAATGGTTGAAAAGCATCAGAGAATTATATAACTACAAAAATATACAGAAGTGACAGATTCAAAGCTGGGACTGTGACACCAACAGGACTCCTGACTGTGGAATCCAGGACTGGGTTACCTGTTCAAATGTGCAACACATCTAATGCTTTAAATGCTCAGGTATTTCTCAWTCAGTTGTTTAGCCCAGAATCACTGTTACTTTTGTTTTTTGCTTTTTTTTTATAGCTTCTCTCCTATGGGCATGCAGACGAGTCTGGCTCCAGAGAAACTATCGTGGGGGCCCTAATGGGGCCTCTCAGTGACAGGGAAATACACATCAGTAATGGCAACYTTCCTCTTTGCTCCAAGAGGTGAAAGGATTCTGATTGTTCACCTCAAGAATCATGCATTAAAATAACAAAATATTTAGCTACAAGGAGGGTACTTTTCTTTCTTTGCTCACTAGAATTGCCAGAGAACCATGAAAAACATTTAAATTCCAAAGATAAAGAGATGTAAAAAAGAGCAAATGTTTTCATTAGCAATATTCTGTTGTGTTTATAGGACTTTTACCAAACTTTTGGTAAAAATAAAACCTCATTCTTGGYTTTTTTTGTTGTTGTTCTTTAATGCTGACAAATACTGCAATTAATTTGTTACATAACCAATTCCAGGGACCAACAGTWTCCCTGTTGAGACAGAACAATCCATTATGGATGGAGGAAGCRTGCCAGAAAAAGCAAGGCTTCGTGAAGGCATTTTGCCTATTTCTGTCACGCTTTCCGGCTGAAGCTTTAAGGAAATAAACTCACTAATACCTCTCCAACATATTTGGCTGACAGCTAGTGCATCTCTCCTTGTCTTSAGTATTGCAGTGTTGCTGATGTGCAGGACAAGAGTAAAGTGATCTGTCTGCGGTCRTTACTGTCACTGGCAAGACAGATTATTCCATTTTTTTTTGCTGTTCTGAATTTGCAAGCAAATTGTATCACTCCTTTCTGAAGCAAACAACACTCTCTCCTGCCTGGCTCTCAGTGTGCTTGTGTTGAAGCAGCTATAATTTGGTTTTGGCATCTGCACAACTGAGTTCTGTAATGGGGAACCCAGGGATGTCCATTTGACTAATGTGTTTTGCAGTTGTATGAAATATCTAGAAAGAACATGAACAGCATTTGAAAAAGAAGGTTTCATGAAAAACTTTCAAGAAAGTAATCTGTCACCCACCCGGTCTTCAGATGAAATAATCACACTGTGGATGGCTGGGATTTTTGACCCTCATGATTATACTTATTAAATGAAGAGAAGGCCATTATTGAGACTAGAAGAATGTGTTTTCCTTAACTTGCCTGCTTTTGTAAGCACCAGGTATCAACTTTTCCCACATGACCTCATCTGCTAACCTGTGTTCTGGCAAGCTGGGTGAGAAACATCAGTTTCCATCCTATATTCCAAATTTCCTTAAAATACGAAATGTAACCAGTTTCACACTAGGCATATAATTAGAATGGCAGTAAACACCGAATTTTTAATGAAACACAWCTCCAGGTAAAGCGCTGGGTTTTTCACTTCTGAAACTGAGTAAACAAAAGACAGCTTCAGCTGCAGGGGCAGACAATCCCAAATAACTCACTGCTAAACCTCCAACACACAAKTCATGATTTGAGTGCTCTGTGCTGTGATCGCCTCCTACTCTTTCCAGTCTGTTGCAGCAAACTGCAGGGTAACGGAAATCATCGGAACAATTCCAGCCCGCTGCTAGCRACTAACAACATTTTCATCTTGTCAAAGTGATATCACTTACATGGCTGAGAAGTTTCCAGAAGGAAATTACTACTCACATAACTGCRGCCTTGTTAAGATGGCTCACACCAAGAAGGGTGAAGGGCAAGACATAAAATGCAGCACAGGAATACAATTTTTCAGAGCTCTTCAGCTCCAGATGTGCTTATGAAGGTGTAAACACCAGCAAGCTTGGTTGTGACAGGTTTCAGTACCACGTAGGAGGATTTAGGTATGAAATCATCATCATCAGAATAATGTGAAAGCAGACACAGGAGCAGGTTTCATTTTGGATACAACAAAAGGAGGAATATCCCAGGGCTGAAGGCCGCAGCAGCACCAAAACCCTGGTGTAGGAAGTGTGGAGCTCTTGCAAACGTCTGCCTGGTAGAGCTGAAGATGCTGGCAAGAGTGAGTGGCAAGTAATGCTAGGGAAACTCCAGTTTGCTCCCTAACAACAAGACAGTGAATCACCCGCATCCTGCCCTTTCACCTAGATGACATCCCCAAGTGCCCTTTCTCAAATCCTTCTTCATATGTGGGTTCTGTTTGCCCTGTTGCTCCCACAGTTACCTTTAAATACTTGTTAATATGAAGATTTTAACTCTCTTTAACAGTGCTTTTAGCATCTTTCTGGCAGGTTCCTTACTGCAATCTTCCTTTTGAAACCTGAGCAGGYATTTTACATCCTGCAAGGATGTAGAATCTACCAGTGTCTTTAAAATCTAATGCATATGCAAATATGCATATAATAATAAATTGAAAAACTTAAAAGTACAGTAAATCAGGTCAGAACTGATGTTTAAAAGCAACTTGCATAAGTATAAAAATTGATAGTAAATGTTTTTCCAAATGCATCGAGTGCAGRAAGCAAACCAGGGAATCAGTAGAGTCAATATATGATTAAAGTTTAAAGTTGCCCTCAGAGGAGATAAGATCATAGGAGAGCATTACAGAAAAGCTGAATAAATATCTTACTTCTCTAAGAGAATTAGGGAAGTTCCCATGCAAGACCCTTTCACCTGAACAAGACTGTGCTCTCCCAGGAGTTCCAAGTGAATATGGCTCAAATTGTGGTGTGTAATCTTTGGCCCAAAAGCAGAATTTTATCTGAGAAGAGAAAGGTAATAAATGTGATTGTGATTTTACTTCAATTGTTCTCAAAGTCAGGGACCTATAGGCATGGCATCTGGAGCAGAGTGAATTAATAAAGAGGGTAATAAAACAATTAGGAGTGGTAATAAACATAATGTGTTATGAAGGAGCCAGCACAGTTCTTAGAAAGAGGGCTTATGCCTCACAAGTAAATCTGCTGGAGTTCCCTGAAGAAGTCACTAGGCATGTGAAAAGAGAGATCCAGCATACACARCCTATTCAGATTTCTAAAACACCTTCAGTGCAGTTGCTTACCAAAGACTTTTCAAGAAACTGACCACCCATGTCCAAAAAAAAYGGGAAAAAGAAGGCAAGATTTAAACAGAGTGTTTTCACTGTGAGGAAAGACATTTTCCTTCCTTGGGAACTGGCACGGCATTAAAGCTTTTCAACATAGTCATAAACAATTTATTAGAAGTGCTATAATGTAAAACTTGCTGTGAGAAGGGAGATGAAAAAATGTGCTGATATCGAGTTACTCAGGGTAGGAACGATAAATGCTGAGGATGGGGAAGGACTTAATAATACTGAGCAACAGAGCAAGTTGAAATTCAGAGCACATAATTGCAAAAATCTTCCTAACTGCAAATAAAATGGGCTCTGAGCTGGTTGTTACCACTGGGGAATGAGAGCTTGGGTTGTAAGAGTTCCAAAAAGYTGGTGGTTTGATACTCAGCAATAGTTAAACTGCAAACAGAACTTTAGTGACTATCAGCAAGGGAACCCARACCAAATCTGAGAACAGCCTCACTCTATAATATAAATCCATCAAGCTCCACAGCATGGAAACTGCTTTTAGGGCAAGATACTCCACTGCTAAAAGGGCATAGAAAAGTGCCACAAAATGTGGTGATTGTGTGATTAGGCTGTAGATCTCACTTCAGGATGCTGCGGATTTTGGGAGTTCAGTCAACTTTCAAGTGAGCCTGAGAAAACCTAAAGCAGGAAAACCAATTATCACTTAAAAAAATATAACACTTCTCCCTCCAGAAAGTTCACCCTTTTGAAGGTTTTGGAGAAAAAAAAATACTGGACTAGAAGGACCTTTTATATGACCAATAAAAATGTTTTTACATTATCATCACTGCTCTAAAAGCATTTTATACAAAGTGTTTCCTGTCATTATGAGAGTGCCTCAGCTGATTTGTCTGTAGTTACCTGATGAGCTGTAGATAGGCTCTTAGCACCTGAGTCATTATGTGATAYTTCATCAGGCTCAATCCATTGCTTGGTACACTCACCATGAATTTTGGTGGGACAAAAACTTGGCAGAGGTAATAGCTCTGAATTATTTTTTTACCTTTTTTCCAATTCTTAAACAAGAAATACCTGTGGATTTGATATAACTGAATTATTGTGAAATAGCAGCACTATGAAGATGAAAAAGATCAGAACTATGTAGAAAATTGCCTCCCCCTTCAGAAAGGTGGTGAAGAGGACAGCTATTTCTCAAAAGGGCACAGACAATGAAAAGGAAGCTGAAAGCTCCTTGGAAACCAAACCTAACAACCAGAAGACCCRAAACAGTCTTGTGATTGTGACCGCTGTAGACATCTGTCCAACAACTGTGCCAAGAATTCAACTAATAAGCCAAGAGCAGAGCCAGAACTGAACAAAGGAGAGCTGTCTCCTTGGGGAAGCTGTCTGGTACCCTGCAGCCTGGCTCTGAAGAGCACAGACKCTGTGATAGACATAATACAGAGGGCTCCAGACCCCAACACCCCACTTTAGATTGAAGAACATATTCAGAATGCTGCATTTTCAAGAGAAATTGAAACATCAAACTGATGTATCAATCCTAATACATGAAGCTTGAACTGAGAATAAAGAGACAGGAGAGACAGGGATGGCATTGTCTGTGACTCACCTCTTGTCAATTTTACTATCCACGAATGAACATGACTGTTTACAAGAAACAAAGTTATTTAAACAATAAATTATATCCATGCCTCACACAATCTTAAGGCAGAAACAGTTATRGTATAGGATGGATCAGTACAAGCAAGCACAAGAGGTGCTGCGGAGTTACAGAGCAGAGCTGATGCCAGGACCAAGGGCTGTGAAACGCTGCAGTATGAAGCAGGAATATAGGAGGAATTACACCAATCTGACCTTTGAAACCTATCAGTCAACTCTATTATAATAATCAAGAACAGATATAAATGGTAAGAAAAAAATGGTAGCCACAAGGCACACAGTTAATTGAACAACTGCAAATCTACAGGAGCACTTTTAGAGAACATGTGGGCCACCCAACCTCCGGTGAAGCATGGTGTCAGAAGTTTTRGTGCAGCATAGAATTGTATTAGCCTGCAATCTCTCATTCCTACTGTCAAAAATCTGAAGGGTTTAAGCTGTTCTAATCTCTAATTTGTAAACSGTCAGCTTATTTGTTTCACTCTATATTTTTTTTTTCAAATATTATAGTTATTTCTGCTCTTGGTACAATGACAAGAGAGCTCATTTATTTTTCCAAGCCCTATATTTTTCGAAATTGAGCCAACCACATATTTTCAGCATGATATGAATTTTCCTTCACCTTGCTTTACATCACCAACTGTTACAAAAGTTATGAAAGTTATTTTCTTGCTGTTTGTAAAGCAATTTGAAATCTTCTCATGACAGATATAATATATCCAAATAATTATTCAGCCCCATTCATAGCTGATACTTCTTCAGTGCATCAGGGCAGAGGTGTCTGGTGGGATGTTGAGCTGCTGRGAAAGAGAAGACATTTCTCCTCTGTTTCTGCTCTCACAAAAGTCACTGATGCCACAAAACATCTCCAGTGATTTTCWCCTCCAGGAAAGTGGAGGAAATTTTGCCTTGATCAGAACTGATGTGTTTGCAGAAGTAGAACAGCTCTCTGTTTCTGATGTGAACAGATTGGTGCCTGAGAAAGTCTTTGCAATTTCCTCTTTTTCCTCTTGCAAAACATCTCTTCACATTAGGAATAAAGGACAGCAARACCAAGGAGGCAGAAACTGTAATTTATAAGGCAAAATCACACAGTGCYGCAGCTCCTTGTTCTCATAATATCAGTGTGCCTCCTTCACTTCAGGCCACAGTGTGCCATTGCTAGGCGTGCTAATACTCTGCCTGTCATCACTAATGTGCATAAATTATGTGAAGAGACCACAGATCTCAGTGGAGCAAAAGACAGAAAACTGCTGGTACATTTTGCTTTTACAAATAGAGCATCTGAGCCTGGGACATATCCYGCACAGGTCAAAACCAAACCACACAGAGGTGTGGCCACAGCAGCTGCATTTTGACAGGCAATTTGGAAGTATTACCTTTCCAAACAAATGAAGCACAATGCCAGGCTCGGAAATAACAATTATTTTAGCATATCTGAGTTCTGCATCAAACACAACTAGTGAGATTCAGCTCCAGATTAATATACAGAAATTCAAATGTCTCTGTGGGAGCTAGCTGGGTAGTGCTCCTTTGTAGCCAGTGGAGTTCTAGAGCTTGATTTTGGCTTTCCTGTTGCACATATAAATGGCTAATGKTATTTAAGATGCTGCATCAGCGACATCTGCACAGGGAGGGCAGCTATGACACAAGCCAGGGGCCAGGGAGGTACCTGACCAGCCACCACGTGCCTCTGCTGGGGCAAAAGTGTCCCATGCCTGGACAATATTCCAAAAGAGCTACTCAGCTTACCCAAACACACCTCCCCATTCTTTATCATATTAATAAGGTGCATTCCCTAGATTTCCATTGGTTATGAAGGAAGCTTTATTTGCAAATGAGGTATCTCCACTTAGCCTCCTCAATTATGGTGTATTAATCTGGCTCCTGCTCAATGGGATTAATTCAAATGCCTAAAAATTTGCATTTTTTTTTGCCATTTGAGATGCCTTGAGGCATCCTGAGCTTTCCCAAGGAGCTGAGAGCTATGAAATAGGAGATGTATGAAGCACCCATGTCCTTGGAGCTGCAGCTGCGGCCCCACTGCTCAGAGCACCTCAATGGCACTCACACTTAGGCAACCAGAAGTTCCATGTGTCCATGTGCTCTCTCTTCATCTTTCCCTGTCTACTACAAGCCAGTAGACTGGATTTATCAGAACCACAGGAAGCCTAGGTTTTGCTACTGTGCTGAAGGTAAGGTGTCTTAGCCATTTCCTCTCCTTTGTGCCTCTGTGGCCTGTGCAAAAAGCCCCTCCTCTGCATCCTCCACTGCCACAGTGGTCACAGAACTGCGGTGAATGTCACATTCTCAGGGTCTGGCAGGCTCATGCAAAGCCACAGCCTGACCTCAAGGCTTTCTGGGCATCACTGACTTGGTTCCCTCCTTGCTGAGGACATGCTCAGCTTATCGTGGGATCAGTCAGYGCACCAGCAGCACCCACAGGTGGCTCACTCACACGAATATCCTAAACATTGCCAATTCCTTCAACTCAAAGGGGCACTSCTTATCACAGAAATGCTTTTCCAGCACAGTTAAAAACTCTCCATACAGGTACAGATGGTCTCAGCAAACCATTACYGAGCCCTTGTGTCTTCTGGGTTGCAGGTAGCCCAGATTCTGCTATGTGTGAGTGGTTTTTTTTTTCCAGGAAGCCCCTTCCTKAGCAGATTGTTTTGTAGCTGCCAGAGACAGGTTTTCATACCAGGTTGCCACGGCGTGGGCGACTGCCAGCACATGGCAGAAATCTGTTACAAGGAGAAGTTGGGAGCAAMGATAACAAGCAGAAATTTTAGACATGCATCAAGAACAAAATAAACCCTGGCTATCTGGGAAGGCCCMTTAGTCAAAGGAAATTATAAATATGTTGATAACAGTGTAGAAAATGCAGAAGTACTAAAGAGTTTTAGTTTATRTTTGGAGGAAGGAATATGATATTCCCACATCACATGACGATGATGAGTTGTGGTAGGGTTAGCAAATAAGTCAGATGATGGTAAAAGKCATTTCTTGGGCTTAATACTGTTACTTCAACCAACCTGAATYAGTTGCATCCAGGAATTGTAAAAAAGCAGACTGTGGAGTACCTCTGGCCTACTGACACCTTTGGCATTAACAGCATTAAATGCAGGTAGTGACAAATTAAAAAAAAAACTTGTGCCAACATTAAAAACATGCAAACACACTGTGGGGAAAATCTACGATTAAAAAAAAAAAAGAACTTAAGTTTGTCCACCTGAGGTAAAATAGTGGCAAAACAGATAAAGAATCTAATGAAAGCACAAGTATGTATTCAGTGTTTCAGCCTTGACATCCTGACACAGGTGTGGTGGTACAAAATACAAATAATTGAAACAAAGCACAGATTCAGAGCTAGCTGAAAGATTTCAACACGTTCTCAGTGAGGCTCATCATGGAATGGTATGGAAGTAAAAAGAAAATAACTACGGATAAATTTGCAGATGACACAAAGATGGAGTCCTAAATAAAGATGAGCCCAAGCTATTTATATTATTGGTATGGACATTAACATATACAGAGTGGAACAAACTAGCTAAGGAAGCAAATCATCCTTCTGTTGATATTAGGAGATTAGGACCWCTTCCATTTTGGTAACTATGTCTCAGGCAGGCACAAAATATGCTACACTTAACTAGCATCAATTATCTTTCAAACAAACACAAGCTTTGCTTACACACTTTCTGGCTGAGTGCTGACATTTGCATGAACATTTGCACAGCATTACAGCTACAATTGAAAAKCCTGAGTAGCTTCCCTGGAACATGATTTCTGCCCTCCAATTTTTGTTATCCTTTGTGGGCCACTCAAGGTCTTAAGAAYTTCTCTGAGAATTCTCTTGCATAAATCTAAACCTGTTATCACCTCTCAGGCAGTTTGCTRCAAATTGCTAGAGATTTCTCTAAACCAGATTAGGTGCCATGGTAACAAGGCTTTGGCACCAGCACATCTTTTTCACCACGGGATCTGAGTCTAATGCTTCCATCTGGTGAGCAGTCTGCTGTCAGCACAGCCCTGCAGCATCCTGACTCCTGGGGAAGGTACAGCACCATGGGCAAACAAACACCCAGGAGGACACATCTCTGATTTCCTTCCAAGGTGTTCTTCCTCCCAGATGGCAGATGGACATCCTCTTCTTTACAGATTGTTGTACAGAATTTCTCCACCACTGCTCCTTCAGGCTTCAGGTTCATTATTCATTATGCTTTTTCATGAAGATGAAGATTTCTGCTCAACTGGATATACTTTATTCTTTTCCTCAGATCTTCCCATGCATTTTCATTCCAGTGCTCCATGATCTGTTTCCAAATTGTATTTCATGTTTTTAAAGGACAACTAGAAGTCAAAAGATGGAGAATTATTCATAAGTACTCATCTTTGTTCAAYCCTTACATAATTGATCATAGCTTTGATGAACAGGGTGGAAGGTTTTTTCCCTCTATGTTTTATATCCATGTGAAGATAACCCACTTAGAAATGTCCTTTTTTTAGCCTACTTTACAGTCTGCTTTTTACACTCCTGTCTATAACTGCTTAATCTTTCCACTGGAATACATGTTTGCCAGCACTGGCAGCTACATTAAAAGCAATACAAAAATACTTTTTAATGCTGGTATTGCAAAATAAAAGCTGYCTCTGAGCAGCATTAAGTAATTTTAATATTGGAAGTCATTAAATACATGTGATCTAGATCATCTAGGGTAGGAAATACATACTSTACCCTGAAACAATGTGGGGAGAATTTGGCCCTTTTCACTTGTATATCCTATACAAGARGTCTCCAGGAAACATGACAGTATGGGTTAGCAATGGCACATGCAGCAGTGAGAGTGCTATGRAATCATTTGGTGTGCAGCATGAAGAATACATTTACACAGACAATGTTCTACTGTGCAGAAATACCAGAGCTGGCCAYGAAAGCAGATGCAGAGGGACTGCATCAGTATTGTTTCCATTTGGGGTAATTAGTGCAGATCATACACAGGCCAAATCAGCTGGCACAGAGCTCTRCAACTCTTCACATGGGTTTGTTCCTCAACTTGCTCCGTGGCAGCCAGCTCTGATTGTGCTGTTTGAAAATCTGTTGYGCCACAAAAGCCTACATTTACTGCTGCACAGCAAGTCTCTGTGAGGTTTACAGAGTGACTACAGATCCTTTTATTGGAGGGAACACAGCCTGGAGGCTGCATGTTTTATATGCAGTGTCATGCAATGAAGTGCATGGAGAATCCCATGGACAGAAACTGCAATTTCAGTGTCTGGTTCTTCTTCCCAGCATCCTCTCCCAGGAGCATCTATACAACTCAAGTTTGTTTCACCCCAGACATGCAAAAAAAGACTTGAACCTGGATTTCCCATAGTGTCACCATGACCACTGCCASCACCACTACTGGAACAGAAAATACTGGAGAAAAAGCTGCCAGATTTATACCCAACACGGAAGAAGCTGTGAGCCAGTCATACTGACCAGTGCCCAAAGGCAGGTGTTTCATGTGCCTATTGGTTACCATGAGCAACCCATGTACTCCCAGAGCTGTGAACWTATTCCTTGGAATCAGAGCGGTGCWGAGCTTGCCAGTGRAAGTATTTCCAAACAATCTGGCATTGGGCAATGCTTTGCCTCAGGTTGATATTTCCAGTCCCACAATATCACCCAGATTGTCCACGAAAGCTGAAAACTGCTTTAGAGGGACACCTGAAGTTCAGGTGAGGTTTGTCCTCACCTTGCCACATGCCAGACAGATTCCTCATTGCCATTAGCCACTGGGACATGCYRCTGCTTCTGCCAGCTTCCACAGCAYCAGCTTTCAAACTGGCCYGTGCAGTTCCTGTGGACAACATTCCCTTACCCTCTGGGTATTTCAGACCAGCTGGAAACTTGCTTGAGGTGTTCTGATGYTAAGGATCACCACTTCTTTAAAATTAAAATTAAGATTAGGAAGCTACTTTAAAAGCACCCCTGTCTCCAGAGAGATCAAGTAAAAATATGTACTTAGAAAATTCAAGCCAGACAACAAAATTAAAAGATGCTGATAGAACATAAAACTTGCCTCAGGTTTATGAATTACTTCATCCACTGAAATTTAGATTTGTATCTATGTGTAACCTAMAAAACAATACAAATATATAAATGGAATCAAAGTTGCTAATTATTGGCTTCTTCTTTCCTGGCATCCGATCAAATGAGAGCTCGCTGTTTTGCAACAACAATGAGTAGAGGAAACCTATTACCCAGATTTGCCTTTGAGGGGCTTTTCAAGAACTCACTGTGTGCAGGGACCTTTGATTTCATCCAGAAGAGAACATCACAGATAAGGCACAAAGAAGTATTTCTATCAAGAAGAAATCAGCYCTTGAAAGTTTTCTGTCTGTTGAAAATGCCACAAAACAAGATGGAGAACATTGAGGTCAGGACATACCCTGACAAGAAAAAATTGTAAATCTGTGTTTTCTTATAGGATGGGAGATARCATAGCTGCAATACTAAGAAAAGTGCATGACCCCTGCATGGAAGCATCTGCCTTGACAGAAACTATTAAATCTTTCTCTCAGTGCTGCCTTTCCTGTCCATTGCAATTGTGAGTGAAATGAGCTCCCATGGCAGGGAGCTGTCACCCTGACCATGTGTGCTATCCAGTGACACCAGTGGTGTGCTGAAGTGTGACACAGCCAATTCACATCCTGCAGAGCAGGAACCCAGCTGGAACCAAGATTCCTTGGAAATTAAAAGACAGAAAATCTGAGTAAAAGTGTGAGGAAAAGCTGTAGGAGAGAATTCAGAACTAAATGCTGGTGAGCAGGCATGACTAAACTAACCCACTCGGTGACCAGGTATGAGATGTATTTACAGGATGTTAAGAGATATATCTTGACCACACAAGTTGGGCATCTGAATTACCAGACTGCATGAGAAACAACTTTACCTGAAATWACCAGATTTATGACCTGACATAAGACAGGGGAAATTTACTTAGTCTACTSTCAAATTAGCTAAAGGAAGAAGACACTGGGAAATGCTTTAAGCAGAGTTAGAGGGGAGACAAAAAAAAAAGGTGAATGATGCTGGGGACAAACTRATCTTTGTTGTAGTTGCTTAGGGCCAGAGCCTGAGTAGCTTTAGAGACTGAATTCTCCTCAAGTCTTAACAAATGATCCCTTCAAATTATGCTTCAACAACATCATCTGGGCAGTATTTCAATATGTGCTCTGTGGTGTCCAGAGTGTCAGTTCAGAAGGCACTGATATTGATACAAAAAATATGTTAAGGGAAAAAAAACCCCACCTTCATAAAACCCTCTCACATACAAGAATAACAGGAAAGCCTAGCTAAAACCACACCTCATAAAATTATTTTCAGTGACTGAGGCTGAGGTCAGGGGAGTTATTCCATACTTCCACCATCACAGCTGTGAAAGGAGTTCAGCCTTCAGGCTTTGGAGAGTTGAAACACTATCTTGTTTCAAAAGGAAATCACCAAAACTCAAGCTGTAGGGTTTTGTATCTTGATACAGATAGAAAGGCCAAACAAAACAAACATCGGAACAGTTCTTGAGAGTCAGCAGAAGCTACATGATATCCTTCCCTTATTAATTCATGTTTATTTTAACCATCTTTCCTCCTGACTTTTTTCCTAGACAGAAGTGTTTATAACCAGAGATTCAGACCAGCATCTTTTATTCTTACTTCTGTTTCAGTTCCAGCTAAGGCCAGTAACAATCCTCGATTATTTGGTGGTCTTGAACTGCTTCCCAGAAAAAAATCCACATAAGTCTTAAAAATGGAAAGTACTGGTTGAAGAAACTTTTTCTGATATCTAACCTAAACCTCTCCTGACACAACTTCAGGCCATTCCCTCAGGTCCTGTCACTACAGAAAAGAGATCAGTGGCTGCTCCTTCTCTTCCTCTCAGCAGGAAGCTCTCCCTGCAGTGAGGTCTCCTCTCAGTCTTCTCTTCTCCAGGCTGAGCAGACCCAGTGCCCTCAGCCACTCCTCATCCAGCTTACCCTCAAGACCCTTCACCATCTTTGTGCCTCCTCTGGATGTTCTCGAATGGTTTCATGTCTTTATTATGCTGCAGTGACCAAAACCACACACAATAKTCAAGGTGAGGCCGCCCCAGTTCTGTGTCCGCAGACAAACAGTGACACAAGAGCCCATACACTCAGACATAGGTGAAAGACCACAAACCAATCCCATAGGGATGGATGTGCATGGGGCTGACAGTGGGAAACCGAGACTGAGGGTCTGACAGGCTTTAAGGGGCAGTGCTGGTGGTAGCAGTCAGCCACTTACCCCAACAGGAGCCTCAATCTACTCCTGTCTGAAGCAGCTACAGCTCACTCCATGCAAGGGCACCAAAACCCYGTGCCAGAGACATCCCTGCCAAGGGGCTGCAGAGCAGTGTGGCATCATGGAGCAGGGACAGAACTGCTGCAAACAGGGCAAATCACACAGRGAGACAAAGATGGGGACACAAGGGAAGAAGATGCAGTGACACAGCAGTTTTGCTGGACCTGGGGGTAGCACTGGCTACTTCACTCTCCATGTAAGGGTAGAAGTGTCCTCATGGAGAATGAGTACAGGTAAAGAGCAGATAGTAATTTCAGTCCTTAATTTCCCATGGGCTAACTAACCATCATGAACAGTCCTTCTTGCTGCCTAAAAATACATTCCATGCAAAACCACATTTTAAACAAGTGATTAAATCAAAAGGACTAGATCCTTCTCTGGCATCTTGGATTAAGCACTCAACATAATCTCTAAAAAATATAAAATGTGGGTGTACAGCAAGTTAGTTTTACTAATATGTTCCATTCAATTGTTATTATGAAAAAGGAAATTATCAACAGCTAAAACACTTTTCACTTGTTTCCCATATCAGTCTTCCTTCTCAAAAGTGAGTTGCTCAAATAATCTTCACAGCCCACACACATCCACCAAAAAAAAAAAAAAAAAAAAAAAAGCACCAGCCCAGATTTGACTTGTTGGCCTCACTTCTACTATTTGTAGTGACACTTTTTTATTTTTGGACTGCCGCTTTTAAATTTGAAACTAAGAATGGCAGCCGCCCCCAGAGTACCATTTGCGTAGGGGGAATGTTTAGTACACAAAACTGTCTATGACCCTTCCTCCAGTCACTCACTCCGCCCACTCTTCCTCCAAGTCAGTTTTCTGTGAACGTCAGTGAGACATACAAAGCAGAAGCCCAGCTCTTGGTTAGCAGCATTAGTCTGAGGAAGTTCAGTCAGGCATGTTAGCTTGTGACTCCTCRTTTCACACTGCTAACAACAGGATGGTGCTTCACAGCAGTCGGGTCCTGTCCTAGAAATAGGAGTTCAAGTGAAGTTTACTCATTTCAATAATATTATCTGAATCACACGAGTCAGACATACAGTTATATGGGAATGTCCTGACTGGAGCATATGAACTTTCCTCTGAGYTCCTTAGCAGTGCTCAGTGTTAAAAGAATTGTGAGGAAGGCACAACAAAACATTAGATGGATATTAAAAAATAACTTCCCCATAAGAGAGATTTCCATTGCTAGATACTTCTTTCACACCCTGAAATATTTGTGCATCTCTGGAAAAAAACCCTTATCCCATCTAATATCCTGGGATTTCTTTTCAGCATTGTGGACTCTGAGCACTGACTCTTGCTGCACTTTTGGCCTCAGTGAAGTCCCAARGCTCATGTGAGCAGAGGAATCTGAGAACACACCTGCTCCACACCGTGTCCCCRTGCACACCGTCCCCATGACTTATTATTTCCATTGCCTGCTTTAGAGCTCTCCTTATAGCTTSGATTCTTTAGATGTGAGTAAAGCTACAAAGAACATGCCATTCCTTYCTGGCACTGTATCTTCCAGTTCTTTATGCAGCCGAGGATTTAGGTACTTTTTTCTGGCTGGTGTTCCACACTGAGACAGCATTTTCCATRGTCAACATAGGGAAACATTAGCAGTTAATTAGTAAGCGATGACAAGGAGTACAGGAATGGGATAAATTAATGATTTAAATTATTTTGTTCTCTGTTATAACCTGAACATTTCTTTGCCTATTGCACAGCCCATCCGCCCAAAGAGCTGGATTCCTCCTCAGTTCTCCCCAACACTCAAAATCCTGTTAAATGTGAACTATGTATTTTTGCCATTTTGTCTAATGTTTCTTTTCGTAAGCTGTCAGAAAAGAGAAGGTTAAAGATCCTGATCAATCTGAGCTTTGCTTAGTGCAACATTGCAYCAGGAGGCACCAAGAGGACCTTGCYTACTCTCCTTAATGATCTCCCAGCACACCAGAAATGTAGGRGTGTTCTGCTGTACCCACAGAGGAAACATCTCCTAACTGACAACAGACATGAGATTAGAATCTCAGATAGTTTCTCCATGAAAGCAGAATCTCAGGATAGCCCTTCTGATCTGGCAGAGAAGGGGTAAGGAGATATTTCAGAAACAGCTGATTTTTATAATACATGCTTTAAATTTTTAGCCGTGTATCTTGTTGATGAAGGATATGGATTACCAGAAGGAACAGAACTGGTGGATTTTACTCTCAAAAATTAGGCAACTTTACTAATTTTCTGATGAGAGCTTCCATTGTCAGCTCAAAATAAGTGGTATTTTGAAAAAGAGCATCTGACCCATATATCAAACGCCCACAGTTGTCATGCACAAACACTGCACTTGCACATTAAACAGCGCTTTTTCTGGCAGTGGAAATAAGACCCACTTTGTTTCTAAAGCTGTTTGTTTTGAATTTYTGAGATGTAAAGGCTCTCAGCTGGAGTTTCAAGAGTTGGGTTGGCAAGAGTCGCAGCTAGGAAATTACAGAGATTTATAGTTCAGGTTGACAAGGGCTACRATGTGAGGTTAAGGGAGGATGAGARAGGCTTTATGAAAGTAATGGTAGGGCCTGTGCCAGTCTGAAATCCCTATCTAATTTCAGGGATTCATCTTACAGAAGTTTCAACGTCAAGATTAATTCTAAGTTTTTTGTTGGGAAAAAGCTTAGGCCAGCAGGGCCTGGTGAAGAAAGATCAGTACAGGATTGAGAAGAAGCCCTTGCTAAATGTAGGGCTGGTGCCAAGAGAAGCATGAATCCAACACCAGTGCAAATCCTTCCTGAGCTTTAACACAGCCTCATAAAAACCAAAGAGGCCACACCTGTGATCAAACCTTGCCAGATCCAGAACTAAAACTCCTTCTTCCAATATCTAAACAGTAAATTCAACTCTCTTTCTGCAGCTATTCCCAGACCTAAATCTAATCCAGTCTGGATGATAAATTTAACTCCAGGACATGTTTTTTATCTCATCCTGAATCATAGTCAYTCTTGAGATCAAAAAATCAATTTAAGTCATTAATAAATTTAATCTTACTGGTTCCTGCCCACCCCAGATTTCAAAGTTAAGTGGGGTTGATATGACGGACTTTGCATGGTGTCTGAAAGGAGTTGATAAGCCAGTTTAGTACTGATATTAAAATCACAGTTTGGGYAGCAAAGGCCAAGGACTACAGTCTGTGGCTGTGTCCAGCAGAAATCTGTCTGGGTGTCACCCCAGGCTACATCACTGATTTCAGGTCTGGAGCTAGAAAAGGTCAATAGATTTCAACAAGCTGGAGAGCCTACAACTGCTAGAGCATCTTCTCCACCAAAACCAGGCAACAAATCCAGAAGTCATGAGTCTRTGTTTCTGGCCATGATCATTAAAGGCCTCTGTTGTGATGTTTGGTATGCACGACCCTATAAATAAAACTCCCCATGAAACAACCTAGGAATAAAATCTAAGTGACAGAATACATCTGCTCTTTCTAATAATCACAACATTATTTTTAAAATTACTCAGGAAAACGCAAAGGTGATGAAGTCCAGGCCTCAAAAACTGGGAAAAATAAAGAAACATAATTAATTAAATTCATTAAGTGCACACATGCAACTGTATCATAATGCAGGCTTTAATTGCATGACAGCATAGAGGTTTTGCCTGTGTTATTGAATGCATTTGGTGAATATTCCTTCTCAGCATAAGGAAAAATGGGTCAGGAATGGGTACTTTATAATGGTCTAATAGGGTTCCTACCTTAGAAGYTGAAAAAATTGTAAATTGTCTAGCAAATGGGGGAAATACAACCATCACAATTAAAGAAAATAGAGAACCCAAACATACATTACATGAATACATGTGAACATACAGTGTGCTCACTGAACTCATCAAATCATTAAAATGATGGACATCTGGCACTTAATATGTCCAGATCAGAGACCCGGGCTGTGAGTCAAAGATAACACTACCCGAAAATACAAGTTTTGTGAAGATAATTCATTTCAGCTGATGAATGCAGATTAATTCAGATATCATGAAGACACAAAYGCAAGATTGCCTGTGAAGAAATACATCAATACTGAGCTGGATAGATAAAAAATASGTTTGCAAGAGGAATATTGAAAGAAATACTGACAAAGTGCACTCTCTCATCTGATGGGGGAAAATAGCACGTAAGAAAACAATTTAAAACCTCCACCTACGTGCCTTTGTGCAGGTATTCTGATATCTTATTTTTTAAAAAAGGAAGACATAAGATCGCTTCAGGAAACCTATAAAGAATATTAAAAGAAATCTAGATATCAAAGTTAGCAATCAGTCACTCAAGCTCAACTAGGAAAAAAAAAATCAAAACTAAAAATAAAGCATTGATACTCTCTGCATGCTTAAAATAAGACAGGCTCATTTTCTGGGCTGAATTTGGACCTGAATAAGACCTCAGTGGAAATAACAGAATCTGCAGCACATTTTTACACCGTAGTGACATCAGCACATTCGCGGATGAGATGCTTCAATGCCTAGCACTCATAGCTTGTTGTGCCTCACTTAACCCGTGGGTTCCAGGCCACCACAYTCATGAAACCATGAAAGCTCTCGGTCACAGTCCCTTCCAAAGCCATTTTCTTTGCAAAAAGATCAAACAGGCACTTCAGTCATTCATAGGACCATGCCACATCAATAATGCGTATGAGAACAAGACCAGGAGCACCTGTGTCTGATCTAAATAAGATTTAACTTCTCTGCCTCATTTGAGGACAATGAGACATTCATGGTCCCTACTCTTGAAAATGGTTGTTGTGAGGACTAATTAACATGTGCTATATAATTCTGCTAAGACTGAGAAAATGGCWTAATAAAASTGAATTCCTSAGTRGTTTATGGCTATGATTTACTCAGGACTTCCATTAAATAATAACAAAAAGCTACAGAATGTGTTGGATATCAAACCAGGCTTTGAAGGGGGACAGGGTCTGCAAAGTACAGCATTGAGCATGGACAGTGTCTGTGAAAAATGTACAGAGACACAGCTTTCCAGCTGGACCCAGAAACTGGAGCAATTGGGAGTGTATTAGGAATTTTTATTTTCTGTCTGTTATAAAGAAAAACAAACTGATACATCCACAAATATTAAATGTATCATTATGGAAAAAAGTTATATGTTAATTACTGGGATAAAAAGTGTTCTAGACATAGACAGCTTCTCCATCCTTCCAACTGTCTTCAAGGATGAGGGTTGTGCACAGTGCGTGGAAAATTCTTTATTATAAATCACACAGAGGTGGCTCCAGAGCCTCATACACAAAATGCTMTGGGAATTCTGACATGTGAGAGCATCCTCAGGTAAAAAGCAATAGAAACTTAGCATAGGGAAAAAATTGATAAATTTTGTCCTCTAGAGTAAATGCAGTTTCTTGAGTCCTATCTAAGCATAAAARCCTGGAGAAGCTGACTTGAGCTATATGACGGACCACGGTGGTGCCTCCCTCCTGCCCCCAGACCACTCTGTGATCTGAAAAATTCTCAGAATTTTGGGTGCTTCCTTCCCCTTAAGGGTAGATTATCACCCTAATACAGAGAGTGGGTGGCTCTGACTCAGAAATCTGGAATTAACCTTCAGCAGCAACCCCATCCTATCATGTTCAAGCACAAAATTCTTGAACTCAGTACACCCAGAGCAATGTTTCACAATGCACTGGTGTGACTTTTAATTGAAAAACTAAYATGAACGACAATGAATGACAATAGTTATCTTTAATAATAGTAATAGTAGTAGTATAGTGAACCCCAAAGAACCTAATTTTTGAATTCACACATAATTATTCTATACCCTATACAATGAAAAAGATTGGTTCCTTTGTCRAAGAGTTTCATGTGCAAGTGCAACGTGAAACACAGAAGGATAAAGAAAGGAAATATGAGGAAAATAAATAGGTAATTGTTGTGACAGCATCAGCAGGCCAACATATAGACTGGTCTGCTTCTGGGGGGAGGCAGCACAGGAAAGGAATGTTAATGACAAAGCAGCAGCAAGATGATGATGAATCTTGGCAAGTAATTACAAGATGGAAAAAGGGTAGACCAGACAAAAGCCACTCAGAAATCTAATGAGTAGGCAAAGGAGGCATCACAGGTCACTTGAAAGCAAGAGTCAGTTACTAATTTTTCCCTGCCTTGAACTTGTGTGACTTCACAAAGCACACTGGTCAGGATTTCCAGAAGAGCTTCAGCAACTCATTCTTTAGATGTCTAGTCCAAACTCCTTCAGAAGCACCTGACTTTCAGAGAGCACGTATGTCACCTGCTTTGGAAAATCAGCTCTGTGGCTTTTATTGGACACCAACAAACTAAGCTATTCACCCCCAAATCTCAAATCACTTCTGATATTTGTGGCTTTTATAAGACCTCCATTTTCTAATCCCTTCAAAGGAAACAAAAATGCTTACCTGAATTGATTGTCTCATTAATTACCGGATGCATGTGTGATGGATGAAAGACTTCCAAAAAAGAATGATTATAAATGTGTATTAACCACTGACTGCATGAGGCTGGTGCACACCTCTGAASAGCTGCACTGGGAAAGGTGAGTTAYCTGTGGTRAGGCTGCACAACAAATACAGATAGACAGGCAAATAAGGCCAATGCGAGCGAGAATGTTAAGGACAAACWAAAGTGAGCCCAAAGATTACATGTATTAAACTTTCTAGCTATAGCTGAGATTTTGAATCTGCTTATTCCATGAAGTAAAACATATTATTTCCCAGGAAATCAGAAAAGAACTGCAATTTTCCAGTCACATCAGGATACAAAGAGGTGAGGAAAGATTCACGCTTTATAGATCACTCTGTTCTAGGGAGACACRGTCATGTGAATACCACAGAAAATTCCACGATGCTATTCTCCCATCCTGCTTTTAAATTAAGCACTAGAGAAGATTGCCCATTAGGTATGTTTCTCATGTGAGTAATAAGGAACTAATCATACAAATCTACAACATTACCAAAGCAATCAAAGCTAAATTACAAGGAAAGTCTATTTTATTAATGACTGCGACTCAGAACAATTCCGTAATCTCTTCTGCTTACAAAGTTCCAACAGGTGAGCTCTCTACACCCTGATGTCATGATATCCCACCCGGAGGAATGTGTTCAGCTCTGGGGCCCCCAAMATAAGAAGGACACAGAGCCTGTAGCTGTTGACATTTCGGCTGTGGAGCTCCATGTGGTGGRGCACATCCAGAGGAGGGCTATGAAGGTGCTCTGAGGGYTGGAGCACCTTTCCTCTGGAGACAGGCTSACAGAGCTGGGGTTGTTCAGCCTGGAGAAGAAAAGGGGAAACCTTGCAGCATCTAAAGGGCACCTGTAAGACTTTTGACAAAGGCATTTAGTGACAGGACAAGAGGGAATGACTTTATACTGAAATAGGGTAAATTTAGATTAAATACAAATTATGGAAGAAATTATGAGASTGGTGAGGCACTGAACAGGTTGCTCAGAGAAGTTGTGGCTGATCCTTTCCTGGAAGTGTTCAAGGCCCAGGTTGGATGGGACTTTGAGAAACCTGGTCTCAGGGAAGGTGTCCCTGCCCATGAAAGGGTCTTGGAAATAAATGACCCTTAAAATCCCTTCCAACCTGAGCGAGCCATTGTAGGATTTTATCATCTTTTTACATAGATGAGGTTATTACTACCCCACAGGTCTTCTATGGTGTGACTTGRTACCTTTCATTACCAGAGCAAGTAACTTTTGGAGCTGGAAGAACTGCTTCACTTTGTTGAGCTTCACAAAGTATTTTCCTACAATACTTCACAAGGCTTATAAAAGAAGCATTTTCATTTCAGTAAACACTTGCATTTTGCTTTGCTGGCACAGATTCTAATATTTTTACAAGCATTGGGGAATGCATTTTCACAATCAGCATTTTCACAATCAGCAATGCTTGAAGGAAGAGATTGGTACAAAGGGGCGAGAAGAACTAAAAAAACAGTGAACTGTGCTCCATGAACTTGTTGCTCTTCTGTCTCAGGAATTTCCTCAGCTTCCACCTCAGGTGACATTTACTTGTATTGCCTTAAAGAGAGATGAGATGATACATCAAATAGATGATTGGCTCACAGCAACAGTGATTCAGTAAAAGGTCAGCTTTATGCCATACATAGGCAACATAAAGGCTTCATCCAACTGTTAATGAAGTCAACATCAAAAGTCCCATGGACTTCAAAGCGCCAGGGAGGAGGCTCTTACTCCAGGATACTTAGCAATGTCTCATGAGATATCCAAACAGCAGCTCACCCACTGAAAGACAACTCTGCCATAGTCGTTAGTAAAATACACTGCTTATAATGTAATTTTACTGCAAGCCTGTAGCTGTTACCATTTGGACCATGGAGCTGTATGTGGTGGAACACACCAGAAGGTCCAAAAGGCCCTGGTGTTCTGCAGAAGGAATGACAAAATGCCAAAGCAATGAAATAATTGTATCTACTCACTTTATTTCATAGTAACACGTTCTTTAAAAAGGACTAAGAGGTTTGGAAAGAACAGTGTGTAACATGAATTTTTTATCTCTTTRGCTATTTCTGTCTCTTTCTGCTGCTTGTGTAACATATTGCATGAATCGGAGTGCAGATTCTACTTTCATCCCTCAGGCTGAATTGACTTGATCATTATCTACAAGAGGAGACGTCTGCACAGATTATTAAGTCTGACTGCAGGGTCTGAAATTGTTAATTAAAATATAGATGAGATAAAGGAAAACACCAGCAATTACATCACCGTCTCTAGGAACGATGGCTTAGCTCTCGGTGCGGTGACCTGGGGATTTACTACGCTTATCAAAGGGTTGAAAGCACTTAGGATAAAATCAAGATTAGAGTAACCCTCTTACCTGTTCTACCATCATACCAGCGTTTAGAGGRGAAAGTTTCCGCGACTGTGATTAAACCACTCCGAGAAATCGCTCAACAATGACCTCGTTTCTCGAGGCAATTGCACCACCTGCAGTCGGAGCAGCTGCGGAGCAGGGACGGAGCCGCTCTTGCTCTGGCCTCTCTCGGGTGTGTGGGGCGGGCAGCCCCGAGACAGCGAGCTCTGGTTCGGTTGTTCCTTTCCTCCTGCGTCCATTTAGCCATACTGGACACAACTCCCACCACTTCTATTCCTTTCTGGATGATATTTCCCCTATGCTTTTGCTCTTCTCTTTCTTCATTTGTTTCCCAGCCGTTCCCACCTCGTCCCCGTCCCCCTTYATCCTGTTCATCCACTTTGGGATAYTATTTCCTTCCTCCTGCCCCAGTTGCCCCCCGCACTGTCCCACCAAGCAGCTGGAAGTGGGGGAAACCACAGATAMCACTCTCTCCCCTGTGCTTTCTTGCACTTTGTCCTTCTCGAGGCCCCAAAAGGGTCAGAACACCCCATTCAGGGAAACACTATGTATCAGTTCAGCTAATTAAAAAAATCAGCATTGTTTGCTGAACCAATAAATAAAAAAATTGATGACTAATTAACAGCTGTAGACTGGTGTCTGAAAATTAGATTGTTAGATTAAATAATCTCATTAAATACTCTCAACCCATGCCTACACTCAGGATAAAGTCTTTCTGTGTACAATGTGAAAAATCAATTTTCTATTCTAGGACTCTAAAAGAGATCAAGCCTTGCTTTATCCAGCTGGCTCCCATATTTCCAAGCCACCTTTGCCCACAGTTTTTATTCACCATTATTGCTTTTAGGGAATGCAAATGCTGCTCTTTCTTTCCTTTTGGAAAGGTGTCTACCACAAGCTTTACTGGGATCAGGATTATATATTGTGTTTTAAGCATCTGAGAGGGGTGAGCTAAGAGGAGCATGTGAACCCGAGTGAAATTTTTCTCCTTTTTTTGGAAAAGATTTTGGGATTTTTTGATGTAGGGAGTAGAACTGTTACCAGATTAATGTGATATCTTCCCTATACACCACAGCTGCTGTCCTATTTGCTTTTGTCCTAGCCAGAGCAGGGCTGGCCTTAGTTCCCCTCTTCTTCCTCCAGCCCATGGATGTTTGTTCCATCTTTCCTTTGAGAAGAACTGAGCAATGAGTGACAATTCTTGGTTTTCAGTTGATTCCAACAAACACCCACACTTCAAATTGAAAGATCTCTATATGTAAAAGTTCTGGAAAGAACAAGGAAGATGTGGTCTGACTGCTTCTGCTGTGTCATAAAYATTAAAATAAAACAGGATAAGATGAAACAGTCATCAGTATCTGGACTTGTTGCCTGAGAAACCATTACCATTTACCAGAAGAAAGGAATTCCTTGGAAACAACAACTTTAGAAGGCAGAAGGAAGTTGCACAACTCTCAGTGGTGAAGGCAGCAGTTCTCATAACACAGCAATAGGCTAAAGACGTGACCTGAGTAATAACAGCTCATCAAGATGTTAACAAAGGGCTGAAACCCCTATTATTACAGCCCCTGGTAGCCAGTCAAGCCCCCCAGGCTGCAGACAGTTGAACCACACAGCTACTAGGAATGCCATCACAGGGTAATTTTTCTTTTTATAGTGCTTAAAAATCCTTAAAAGGGATTAACAATCCTATGAAGAGGGTAATTACTATTTTCTCCACTTGACAAACCAGGAAAATGAGATCTGGAAACTTTAACTGACATATGCAAAATGCTCCATGTTATAATTAAGAGATCAGAGCTCCTACCTTTGGGGTCAAGCTGTTGGATTACTTTATGTTTATATATTATGTAAATTGGATTACTTTAAAATGAKGTTCAGAATGAGTCTTGACTTCTAAATTTCCCTTCTGGTTCTGTCACTCATCTGTTTAACAAAATGCAAAAGGCATTTGTAAACSATGCCACACCTGTTTCACACTTGTAGCCTTTAATCTGCTGATGACTAGGAAGCTTTCTGATGCCTACAATGCCTAAAATGTTTAACAGCAAATATCACTGTCATTGTATATTAATTTATATTTATACAGAAGTATGAACAACAAGAATTGGGAAGTTTGCTCAGGAGTGACAAAGCAGAAGGAAATGAGCAAGGGACTTTACAGATTTTCTCACTCTATTGAGATACGGGAGATATATTTCTGATTTTGCCTGGAAACAAAGCACATCCTGCTCCCTACACCTATTGCACTACAAGATTTGAAGCAACATCACTGAACATTCTGTTCTATCAACAGCAAGAGTTTTGGTTACTACATGCAGGGCAAAAGATTTATGCTGCTCTAAACCCCATTACACCCACATGATGATATGGAATTGCTGTTCTCTTTTATTCTGCATAAAGTTTAGCACTGGTGTCTCCTGTAAGATCATGAAAAATATCTGCCCTTTTGTAATTTGTTCTTTCATCTTTATTAGAAGAACAAAATTAATTTTGAGCCAACATATTAAGTACAGCTGTGAGATAAATTGCTGTCAGATGGTTCTAATTCTGAATGCATGATCCAAAGATCAACAGCTTCTTTACAGACAGACAGGAATTCTGTACTAGCCCCTTTTTTTAATCCACCATGCAATTAATCATGTTGATGCAGTCTCTCAGCACTGTGCATGTTACCTTTGTATGCAGTGAAAAATGTACAACCCATACTTTTCAGGTCTGGAGCTCCAGCTTGTTCATGCACCCTGTGACTTGAGAACTTTCAGAAACTCMAGGCTCTGTGCACTTACATCACTGTCAGCCTGGGGAAGATTTGTGAAAGGAAAAGCATTCCTCAGGCAGGCCTAGGAAGCGCTGTGCATCATCAGAGACGAGGTGAAACTTGCTGTGAGTGTGACTGGGACAAGCACAGCATGCGGGCTTGTTGCAAATCTGACATGCAGAATGACATTAGCAGATGCTGYGAGGAGCCCCAGGATTTTACAGCGTTTGCAAATTATTACTGTGGCAGTAAATGTTGGCTTACACAGCGCTGTGTGCCTGTGAACTTTTGACCTAGGGCAGTGTGGCATTTCAGYGTATCCACAAAGGCACACGGAATGACCTGTGAGGAACTGTGTACTCCAGTGATTGCTTCTCACCGCTCAGACACCAAGGCAAGGGTAAAGAGACGCTGTGTTCTAAGAAGTGGACACCATAAATAACTGCAGGGCTTGTGGTAATAACTCCTATGGCCGCAGTCAGGCTGGGAAGCATTGTACTGATGATTATGACTCATCAGGAACTGAAATTTATTTTACGTGAGTTGGCTTGACGATAATGTAAAAGTAAATATTCTGAAGACTGAGAAAGGTGACAAAAAGACTCTTGGTGCAAGGTGTGAACCTCTGACTGTGATCAGCATTTWAAGGAGGAATTCAAGGTGCTACAGACAAGGAATTCTAAGCAGCATAAAGCATGAAATATCTTTTGGTAATTTTTTTTCTGCCCTGTAGGTAATCTGCAATGAAAATGTAAGGACTGAGGACCTTCCAATATTTATGGGCTGATTTCTAATTTTCTACTGAAAGAGCCTCTAAATGTAGTTGCATTCCCCTTCTTCCAGGACAAAAGACGTGAGCAGCTTTTAGGTGGCACGCATATTGCTGGGACAGAAACACCTGGTACGGCATRCCTTACCTCTTGCAAAAAAATTGACTCTGCCTCATTTAGCAGGTCATCAGCATAATTTACCAGTAGAGTACTGCKGGTCATAACTCCTCAGCAAAACAGAATTAAGAGTATCTTATCCTGAGAGTTATGCCGAGAAGCATAGCCTGTGTCCATAGAAAAGCAGGGCAAGAGCTCCTGCCTGGCAGAATGTGTGGCACAACTCTCAACTGGGTTGTATGGCTGTCCATGGTTATATGTGACTTAAAATTTAGAAGTTAGGGATGACACAGGAAAATCCAGTGCAAATGAACCTATTCCTTCATCGCACAAAAGAAAACCTGCAAATAAGCAATAAAAAAAATGTTTGTCTATACTGGGGCCTGTAAGACCTGGAAATCAGCCCCAGGGTTGCTGTAGGCATAGTGGTGTAAAACTACCTTCTAAACCAGTGTTGTGGTGGATAAATCCCAGAAACYGAGATAACTTTGTGTCAGCAACAGCGTTTTTTGTCTCCTTTTGTGACTATCGCTTGCTTCCACCCAGGCTCTTATCAGTGTAGTGTGAAAGCTGTATTCATGSAGCATTCCTAAGGGAGGCCAGAGGATAATGGGGATTTCAATCACAGCTGCTCTCAGCTACTCACCTGTGTCAGCCAGCACAATGGAATTCTTAACAGTGAAGACATTACTGTTTCATTATTTATTATTGCAGAAAGAATATTGTAATGCTTAGATGTAACAGAGCAGGCTACGATCCAAACAAAAAAAGGTATCCCTCTTAAAGAAATAACAAATTAACAACACTAATTAAAAAGCCTATTACAAAATATTACTGAGGGTGAACACTAAAGAAGCCGAGAGGGTTAACGGCACCTGTTYGTTTAATGATTTTTATTTTTATATTCCTCGCTGCCCGGCTGCCAGAAGAGCACCGCCGGCTCTGCCACCCGCTCCCGGCTTGTCACTAGAGGGCAACCAAAGGCAACAGCAGGGCCTCCATTCCCCCACAGAGCCTCGGCTTCCCAGAACGGCTCCTTTTCTCTGTTAATGTGATTCAGCCAGGACGGTCAGATCATGGTTTCACCCTTAAATCCTGACCTTGCGAAATGGGCCGAGCCAGTGCCCGCGGGGCAGCGGGAGGCTGTGGGAGCGCGGGGGCCCTCCATCCCCAGCTACACAATCTGTGTGGAGAAAACAAAGAAACCCTGCTCGCCCTGCCTTTCAGCCCTCAGCTGCACGGCCTTGGCCCTCCCCTGATGCACAGCAAGGAAAATGCTGGTCGGCACACGAGTACATTTTGCTGTAAGGCAGCAGGGAAGTGACATCGCACTGCTAAAGGCCTCTGCTGCTGGGATGGGACACAGCCGGGAAGGCGAAGCTGTGCTTTGTAAGAGCCGGGAAAATGGCAGGGATCAGATGTCCCTTTCTTTACAGCCCCCGCACACAGACACGGTGCAGCTGCTCACCTGTGGCTGCTGTGAAGGTGGAGTGGCAGGGGGATGTGGGGGTTTCCATTTCCATCCTGAATCAAAACACTCCGGCAGCCTCCCACCCCTCAGGTGCAGCCCAGGGCGGCATCTCCACCTACAGCACACGGAACACGAGACTGCACATTTACCTCTTGCTTTCCCTTCTCTTTCCCTGCCACTGTACTGTGCAGAGACTCYTTCCTTCCTTCCCTCCTTCCTTYCTTCCCTTCTTCCTTCCCTCCCTCCCCCCATTTCTTGTCTCCTTCCTTCCATCCCACCAAGAAGGTGCCTCCAGGCCAAGCTGGCCTTTAGGTCTCACCCTTGCATTTTACCAATGAAAAAAAAAAACCACCCAGGAAACAGCAAAATTCTAGCGRTTACAATCCCCAGCAAAGGATCACAAGCCAGAAATCTGAAAGGTCAGTTATGGACTTAGGCAAACTCACAACAGGGAGGTTTGGAGGAGCCCGCTACCAACCCTCACATCTCAGCACAAGACGTGCTGTGTGACCTCCCCTCCCCTCCAGCCACAGCCACTGCTCTTTCTAAAGAGAGGTAAGCAAGTAATATTCATTTATTATTGAGTTATAATTACTTTATACTGYAGTCAGGTCCCAGGAGAGTGTGGGACTGGCAAGAAGGAAAGAAAAGATCATTGGTTGGTTATGTAATAAGCTTTCGATAACAATTAAAGCAGATTAGATTAGAAGCATGGGAAATACTGGTCTTGCCAGTTTTCCACTGTTGATTTTCACATGCTTTCTGTTTTTTCCAAATGCTGTATTTGCTACTTTTCCCAAAGTCTCATACTGGAAAGTAAAAATGGGAACAGTATGGGGTYCAATCACTACTGTGTTGTGTGTGTATATATAYATATATATATGTATAGAAATATATATAAACACATACATAGTGTACACAGTTGTGTATACATAAAATATATGTACATAAATACATACACACATTTGTTGTCTATACATATGTATGCATACATGATGAAGTACGTGTTTACATGAACTTCTAGTTCACAAACTTGGCATTTTCCCCCAGTAATCTTCTGCATAAGGGGGGGAAAAGAACAGAGAATTTGTTATCCAAAATAGGATAAACCAAAATAGGGTTATTGTAGAGCAGTCTGCAGAGGTAAATTTAATTTATAGGCAGTTTAAGTGGAAAAGAAAGTGTAGAAAAAAAATTATGAAAATCTACTTCTAGTCCTCCTCTGCKTTTATTTCCCCTTTTCTTTATTCAGGGTAACTGAAACATAATTCAACTGTCTAAACAATACCAGCACAAATACCAAGGCCTTATAATCTTGTAACTTTAGCTACAAAAAAAAATATTAATTTTATGTTGTGAATAGYACAAACTGATCTGGACATATGTAGGAACCCTGCCTGTGACAGGCACATAGCCCAGCAGGCTGTCCTGGATGTCCCACTGAGGCACAGAACAGTGAGGAACAACTGAGCAGATGGACTGCAGGGATGCCAACTAGAACCACTGGCACTCCAAGCACRTAGGAAGAAGCAGAATTATCCAGATTTGTCTGTTAGCAGAGGTGAGGGATCCCCAAGTCCTCTACAGAGCAAAACACAGCACTTTATAGCTCTCGACTGCATGGTGGGTAGATCATCAATGCCAGCTGAGAGAGAGGGTTGGATTGTTGATGGGATTCTCCTGCTAGGATTAAATTGTGAGAGTGCAAAGCATGGAAAGCCCAATCAGCATTCAGCCACTAACAAGCAAAAGACTGACCTAAAAGGAGTTGACTGCTCAGGGTTTTATGCTTTCRTTCTCCACATTCTGTCATTTTATTTTTAAAGGAGTTTCTGCCTTTCACCTACTGAGTTATATGGATGAGATGGGATTTGTATAAGAGGATGTTACCCAGGGTCACTTTGAACCATAAAGGATCCAGTGCATATGTTAAGGTGATGAGATCAAGCTACTGTCGCGCAGAAGATCCAAAAGAGCTGTGGTCTTTCTGGGGATGCAGTTCTCCCTAAAAGGAGGAGTCAAAAAACTGAATCAGCTGAATACAGATAGCTAACAACGTGGACAAAGACTAAAGCTTCTCTACGGATCGGGAAGGAAATGAGTGATGTAATATATCCCGTATGCAACACTGAAGAATGAGAAAATGCCGTGAAAAGGGAGTAGAAGAGGCAAATCTTCCACTGTTCCCTCTGCTCCCATCCATTTCCATGACACCAAAGAAGGAAAGCAACAAAATTGCTAAAAATACAGAAAAGCTCTGATATATCTCCTCAGTGTCAATCCTTTTACTATACAGGACATTTTATTAAAGATATCACAGATGTCACTCAGAAATTAAGATGGCCAGTGAGTGCCAATTTCAAGGCACTGCTCCATCAAAGTGTCCAGTATTGTACTGGAAGTGAGGAACAGCAGTTGGGATCCTTTTTAACAGCATCAGTTCTCAGCTTCTTCCATAGCCTGTGGGACTTCACAGCAGTCAGATGGAGTTTTTTTTTCATTCCTTTTTAAAATAAATCAATCCTAAGTCTGAGTACACATCAACGGGTTKGGTACTATCATAATAATAGAAGTGGCTGAGAGCTAAAAATGAAAGAGTTCAGGACAGAGAAACAGAAACCTGAACATTTGTGGGAAAAGACATCAGACTCATGCTGTCAGTGTAAACTCAGATGAATGATAAACTTAGTTTCAATGGCCTTGTCATGGTAATTTTAAGTCAGCTGGCTCTGAAGCAGGGGTCAGGCTTATTTGAAGTGACATGAGAAAAAATCTGCAAGAGGAAGAGCTGAACCTTGTGTATTKAATTTGCCTTCTTCTCTAGAACAAAAGCTGGAGKTTTTTTTCCCTCCACTGGCCACAGTAAACAGCATTACCAAAACCACAGCAGCTTTACTGGTAGCACAGAAGGAAACTGAGAGGCAGCATGTAAACTGCACCGTACATGATGGGAAAACGATGACACAGACGAAACTCATGAAAGAGCACATTGTCCTGTTGGTGTGAAAACGCTTTTTGGCTCTGCATTTTTGATTCACCTTTATCATCTTTCTAGAGAAAAACACGCTGCCCTAGTGTGGAAAAATGAGYAATGATGTCAGAGCTGGCTTATCAAACAGAACTGTGTGTCTTTGCAGTGACCAGGTATTAGAACAGATTTCATTTTGTCTCATGTTCTTTCTGACACACACCCCCTTTAAACTTCTCTATTTGGGCTCCCTTATATATTAATAAATACACCTGTTTTTTCTCTGCTTATATTTTTTAAWTGTCCCTTAGTTCCTCTTCATCCAAAGTTTCCTATTGCTAAAAGGGGAATAAGAATACTGCCTTATCTCTGTAAACTGGTAAAAAAGTAGATGAAGATTATAGGTAGCATTATTGCTGGTAAGGAATAGCAATTTGCAGTGTATTTTATCTGAGCTAGATAAACATTCTATATTTTTTTATCAGATGTAAATCAATAATTTGAGGAAATATTAATGTTTCATAACTGTTAAATGAAATCTGCAACGGCTTCCTGGTAATTCTGGACCCATTCTGGTGGATGTTTTACTTTATTCAACATTCTAGAAAGGGCTCTACTAAATACATTAATTAGGCTACAGGGATTTTTCTTTTT
>NW_026623282.1:3040042-3065992 GCF_030028575.1 Malurus melanocephalus
TTTTTTGTGACGTTCTTGGTGAGAATGTGGCTTCTAAGAAGATGGGACAAGTCAATTTATTAGCCTGGTGTGACAAACTGGGTAAACTCATTGTGTACACTTCCTTTTACTTTACTGAAAACCAAACATGTCACAGTCCCTTATTTAGATCACAAAAGAACAGAGAAAAGGAACAATTGGTAATGGGAAAATGTTTACAAATCTTACTGTAAAGTATGATTTGGACCTCTTTGTATTACAGCTTTCATACAGCTGTATTATGATGCAATAGAGATGGAAATAACTTAYGTTTTGAGAAAGATGTCAGTTGAACACAGATCTATACATTACCAGAATTTGCTGGTTTCATTTCTTGAAGCCCACTGAGAACTTTTCTCCACTAAGAACCACTACAGAAATGCTCCTGTAAATATTAAAATCCTGTTGACTGAAACTAAAAAGACCCCCACGGGATTTCTTACTTGTGACTAATTTACTTTGAAGATTTCTCACTCGTCCTGCTGACCCCTATAGCCATCTTCCTGTACTTGGTTTGTTTTTCTTGGTTGAGGTTTTTGTTTGTTTGCTTGTTTTGTTCGGGCTTTTAATGGAGAAACGTAACCAGAAAATGAAACTGATCGAAGTGTTACCTTTCTATCTTGGCTTCYAGCCACGTGGTGTTAGAACTTTGAGCTACGGTGCTTGACTAACATATCAAGAGCATCTGGAGCCCTGATCTATTAGCAAACTATCTGGGTAATACTTAAATTAAAATTGATAAATAATACTTTAACAAGAGGAGTGATTTCAGTTTTAGTTTTCCTCTGTTGCAGTGATCCAGAGGATTTCTGAARTGAAGGGGTGCAATCCGTAATCTTTTGGTAAGAACACTGTTTCAAACAAGATTAGATAATTATCAGGACACTGAAAAACACTGCCTTAGGTCAAATTGTGAGACACACAAAACAAACCCCACACCCCAAGTTCARCAAGGATCCAGAGTAACCAAAAAGTCATCAGTGCTCTCAACAGAGTGACGGACTCAACTGAATATGATCTGTCACTTTATAACCTARATTTCTACAGTATGTTGTACCATTTTTTACCATATTTGCCAAGACTGTAAAGCATTGTCTCTGCCTGTCTACACATGCATACAAGTGTGAACTAACAGTGTGTAAACAGCTCTGATATGATATAATTTATATTTCTATGCAACATTTTATAATACCAGGTAACAAAAGTTTTTATTCCAGAATTTTTATATGAAAACTTTTTTTCCTTTAAAGGCCTTATGATTAGCTGTCAGGGAAAATCTGTTATTTATAACACAATGAGGCAGTGGGATCTTCTGTACTTTGCAACAATGCCAACAGTGGGCCTGTTAGTGCCTGTAAAAGATATCTTAGATGGACAGATAAAGGGGAATACAAATTAAAAACTTGTTTTCATGAAGATCCCAAATTACAGAAACATAGGACTGGCACCACCCTGGCAAAAGAATAAGAAATAGATGGTTCCTCCATGCCCTAAAAAATAACTGAACCCACAAAAAGGAATGAGAAAAAAGAAAGTGCTGAAAAAAACCCAGAATGCTGAAAAAGAGATGTAAATCATCTCCCCATTCTTTTTAATCTTGCTTTCTGTTTGCTGCTGGTTATGGGAAAGAAGCACAAGGTGTTCCAGCTTTACCAGTGGTATTTTTCTGCAGTCATCAGGTGCATCTGAGTAAGCAGAGCTATTTTTACATCCCCAGCCACCTCCCACAGCAAAGCAATAGCACAAATGCAGAGTCATGCACAGCRCACACGGGAATCACCCCTCTTGGTTTGCAGAGTCATGCACAGGGGAAAGGCACACAACCTCTATCCCACAGATTTTCATGAGTTTGTGACAAAGTCTCGGTTTCAGACTCCGCCCTTASCCATAAAATGTTCTCAGAAATGTTCCTATAGTTGCACTAACATGGTTAAGTCCAGACTCAGATTTCTTTTGGCAACAAGAAATTTTCAGAAAGTCCTGAGTACAGCCGTGACAGCCACTTTCCTGGCCGACACATCAAGGAATGAACTGGGGACCGCCAGATTAAGAAACGTGACAGTCCTGAGCACTGAATCTGATAGCGCAAACTGCCGTGCTACAACTTCTGCTTTTTCTTGTTTGGCACGCAGACTTGAGTACTCACTGTGCCTTTTTAAATAGATAAAATCAGAAAAAAAAGTTCAGAGCTATGCAAGCAGAAAGAAATCAAATGCCACATTCTACACTTCGAACATTCCTCATTTTCTGAGGAGGTATCTAGGAAGCCTTGTACCTAAGTAGTAGGTTCATTAAGTAGTCATTAAATGGCCTGACTATTGTCTKTAAATATCAGCACCATAGAAGAAGAGATACTGAACTAAACATTCACATGGTCCAGAGATGAGTATTTCAGTGTATCCAAGCAGAGATGTTCTTCACAGAGGTGTCCTCAGGGGGCCTGGCATCATTTATGCTAGGATCTGCACAAGCCAGGATGTCATAGCAAATATTGTGACCTCYCGACATAAGCTCATTGATATTTGACATCACCTTGTGGAATTTTAAATGGAAACACATGAAAAGTGACAGTGATAAATGGTGSTGAACTTTTCAGTATGCGCAGGCTAACCATTTTCAAGAGTATGGCAAGATTTCAACTTTCACTTCTGCCAGGTACAGCACAGCACACATACTTTAAACAAAAACCAACAGCAGGCACGTGGCAAGTAAAATAACCCAGGGTTTTCTTGGGGAAAATAGATTTTCTTGAGGGAAATAGAGCTAATGCCAAAAGGTCCTCTCTGTTACCCTGTGCTTTTAGCAGCAGCTCAGACACTGTGATAAGCGAAGCTCCTCATAGAGATTTGAGGATTTATTCCGTTATGAAGTTTGTTTCCTCCTGCACTCTGATCTCTGCTATCCAGKGTGTTAATGAGCTCCTGGGTGCCTTTTGGGCTTAAAACAACTGCATCATGAAGAGCATAGTAAGGGGACTCTTTGCTCAATGGGCAGACAGCATGCACAGGACTTGGCTAAGGTTTTCCTCTTCCMGTAGCCTCACTAGCAGCCCCGTAAGAAGGAGGAGAGTGATGAAAGGAGGAGTTAGATGCCCAAACCCATGTGCCAGGGCATTTGCTGTGTGGCTCAGGCTATTAACTCAAGAATCTGGAGGATACAACACAGTACTCCTTTCATTTTGGATACCTTAACAAAGCAAGAGGGACTGTAGGGCAGGCAGGGGCAGCATCCTTAGCCACAAATTTCCCACAAGAGTCATTCCAGAAGCGCAGAGGAGCTCCCTGGGCAGGAAGCTGGGACAGCCAAGAGCTGGGTATTTCCTAGATGAGTCCCCAATGAGGGAGGCAGGGAGTACTGAGGGAGGACCAGGGTCAGCAAGGTCCATGGACATTATCCCAGGATCCCAGTGGTGCTCAGGCATGGACCAAGGCTGTTGAGCTAAAAGCAGCCACAGAGCTGCTTGGGCCACCCATCACAGATTACATAAGTAATGCTGATAGAATTATAGAAAGTTAAAAGCTTCTTGCATAAAACCTAGGATGTGAACCAAAGACTGGCTGTGTATATACACAGTTTTTAAGCTGGGTGCWGCATCATGCCATCTGGGAAGCAGGATAATCCACCAAACTGATTCCACAGGCAAAAATGTGTGAAGGGGACCTATTCTCAACCACTTTTGTTATGACCTCCATCACTACAAGTCTCCACAGTATTGCTGGGTGGTTTTCTCTGCTTCAGTAAAGGAGTAAAAATACAGAAAAACAACCTTTTTGAACAGTTTGCTTCATGKAAGCAACAGGATGACTTCTGACCAACTTCATCACACTTTGGATCACCACCAGCCAAGGGTACACATTTCATAGAACCATRGAATTGTTTGGGTTGGGAAAAACCTCTAAAATCATTGAGTCCAACTGTTAACCCAGCCTTGCCATGTCCACCACTAAATCATGTTCCCAAGTGCCACAGCTACATGTCTTTTAAATACCTCCAGAGATGCTGATTTCACCACTGCCCTGGGCAGCCTGTTCCAGTGCTTGATGAACTTTCTGGTGATGAAATCTTTCCTAGTATCCAGCCTAATCTGTCCCTGGCACAGCTTGCAACAAATACACATGGCGCAGGTATTCCCTGTTTGTCTCCATACCAGTTGATACACCCACATATCTTCCCATATTCTGCAAGTATCAAATAACATCATATTACTTTAAAAATAGTGAGGCACATGCCGGGAAAATGAAGGACACGTCTCACACAAACTTGAAATCAAGAACCATAAATGGCAGAGTTTTATTCAAATTACTCAGCATCACCCTTCAGAAGTAACAGTAATAACACCCTTTTTGCCACTCCCCGTCATACTGAGCATGCTATACTTTGAGAAAGGTATCACTTCCCCATTCTATCACATCCTCAACAATCATTCTGGGGATAACAGCACTTTGGATGTCATGTGCTCTGCCAAAACTACAGACAAGCCACTGACATGAMAGTTATCACAGATCCCTTGTGGTAAAACCATCCTGGAGTTGTTATGGAGATGCGCTGGGAAAATTTTAAGGTGCTGCTCTGGCAGAAACTGGTTCCATTAAGTTTGTATTGCTCTGCAGGAMATGTACTCCTGAGAATTTGCTGAGGTCGGAGACATTATTAATAAAGATAGGAAAAAGAGAGGCTGGAAAATGTCTTTCAAGTGTAATCYAGTACAAATTGACATTAACCCATAGGTTAACCTGGGAAAGAGACAAACTTTTCTGACTATTCTAAACATATCTTTTTCTATTARCAGGAGTCATGAATGAATTCTGATCCTTTTATTATCAGACATTACATCTTGAAAATTGCCTATTCTTTTCCAAGTGTTTTCAGTGTTTTTAGCTCAAGGATTTTGTGCTTCTTCAGCTCATTATCTTTTGCTATTATATGCAGCTTTGAGCAAGCCTCTTGATTAACTCACTGCTTCAGGTGTCCTCAGTCCAAAATAGAGAAAAAAAATCCTTACCTGCTTTAATTCTGTTAAATGAAGAGCCCTGTAAATGCTACAAAATATTGGTGAGTTCTCCCAGCTCTGTTTGGAGAAACACTCGATGTACTGGATGCGTTTGGGATGGAGCTGATCTTAGTAAGAGCAGCCCGAACAATGCTGTATTTTAGATCTGAGACCAAAACAGTGCTGGTAACAGAGAAGCTCTTTAGCTATTGCTGAACAGGGCAGAGCCTCAAGCCCTCTGAGAAGAGGAAGAAGAGAAGAGAAGGCTGGGGTGGGCAGGAGGGAGAGTGCACAGCCAGGACAGCTGTCCCCAAATGACCAAGGGGATTTTCTGTGYCGTTGAACATTGTGCTCAGCAATAAAACTGAGGGGAGTGGTGGTGCTGTGATAAAACAAGCCAACTCAGAGGTTGTGTGGCCATGGGCTGCTGGAGGGTGGAGAGTGATGGCTTYTCATCAGTTATTTGGTTTCTTTTTCTTTTCTCTGTTACTGAACAGTCCTTATCTCAGCACACAAGGTTTTCTTGCRTTTGTCCCTCTGATTCCTTCCACCATCCTGCTGGGGAGGGCAGTGAATYGTGATGTTTCAGGGTGTGCAGACAYATAAATAAAGTCATCCTTTAAAAGGATTGGTTTCAGAAACAGTGGGTTTGAACTTCAAGGATTTCCACCAAAGTCACGGTTTTCATGTAAGCAACTTTGGAAACGTTCCCATTTCTCTGAGAGAGGGTTATAATATTGTCATAATCTTGTATTTATTGAAATAACACCTCAAAAAAAAGCCCTTAGAGATGTTGATACAAGAGAGGATTTGGAGGAAAAGTGATTTTGTTGGGTCTTTTGCTGTATCTGGAAGAAGAACAGGGGGCTCTTACCTACCTGCTGGGATCCACCCATCACACTCCTCTGCTGCCTCTGGAAATAAACARTGCCCAAAGCACAGCTTTCTCCTCAACAGTTCATCAATCATTTGGCTACTCTCACTATCACACAAGTAAACTTCTCCACTCCACTTCCTTTAAGTTTACAAGAAACCTATAGTTTTGCCTACAGGAAAGAACCATGAACCAAGATTCGGATTCATTATCTGGCAAATTCATAGCTTTTCTTTCATTCTGAGACACTTCCTGCATAGCTCACAGGAAATAAGAGATGGGGGCGATTATGTTTCATTTTTTAAGACTGTTGGGTCTGCCAATGGCCRCACCATCATGTCAGAAATCTGATTAATAAAGAAAAATACTACAAGAAGTTGTTTTATCTCAAGGTCACAGTAGTAATGGTGCAGATGTGATATACAGATATACAGAAGCAAAGTCTGTAGGGAGAAAGAGACCAACTAATCTGGGGAAGTAGAGATGATCTCAAAAGGTCTTTGTTCTTTTTCCAGAGAAGAAAAATAATAAAGCAGAGSATCCAACAAAAACACTCTTCCTCCAAATCCTCTTTTGTAACAACATCTCTAAGGTTTTTTTTGAGATATAATTTCAGTAAAAACAAGATTATGACAATACTATAATCTGCTCTCAGATAAATGGCAATGTTTCCAAAGTTGGTTATATGAAAACTGACTTTGGTGGAAATCCTTCGAGTTCAAACCCACTGTTTCTGAAGCCAGTCCTTTTAAAAGATGATTTTATTTATGTATCTGCACACCACAAAACATCACAATTATACCAGATCTGACTTAGTAGTCCCCAAATGAACAAGTTTGTAGAGTATTCTGGCATAGAGAACATTTCTTATTTTGTTTATGCAAGGYCTAACAGCATTAACTTTCTCATAGCTGACTTCTAAGCATTTCAGGCATAAACAGGTAAGTGTGTCAATTAAATGGGCATTATGGGTTATTTTGTTGAACCAGTCTGAAGTCAAAACTTTGAGATTTTCTCTAAGAATTAAGTAAGGATGAGAAAAGACTGATATGATCTTCATTCCACGGACCAAATAATTAATATTCTGCAGCCTTTTCTGCCTTTAAGTCATCCACAGCAATGTCTCCATTGTCAATAGTGGAAAATTCCAACAGCAAAGCAAACTAAGCTGTTACAAAATTTACTCAAAGTCTAGCAGCAAACTCAAGGGAAGAGGCTGCAGAAATCAGTGTCAATCAATTCTTAAACTCACTCTATTAGATTGTGGCCTTGCTATTTGTTCAGTTAAATATATTAGTGGTTCTCATCAGAAACCTTAATGAAAACCATTCATCTACAATCCCCTGTGGCATTTCCTCTACAGCTTAGGGCAAGAAGATAGTACAGACTTTGCCAGCCACCTACCCTAAAATGAACATTAACCCAGCAGTAATCATACCATATTGCATAAATTAAATATAATTAAATSGAGAAAGCATTTAATTTAGAGATKAAAAGATTTATTCCTGTAGACACAKGCATATTTCACTGTACTGTGAGTGCAAGTTCCTGTGCCACTTGGAAGCTCAGACACATTCAGCCATGAAAAGAGCTGCAGTGGCCTTTTTTTTCAGGAATTATCACTTCCAAGAAATACATTATTTTTTCTTATGGTTTTCTGATTTAATCTTCTACAATCCAAACATACCTGCATGTCCACATTAGACTCATTTATTGTGCTAAGGCTGAGCACGTGCTGGCATGCAGTCTCCTCAGAAATATTATTTTTCATGTTCCATTAATTCTGTTTGAGAGCAGAAAGCACCAAAATGCATCAAGCATGACCTGTGACTGAGAATATGCTTTCTCTGGCTCATAACARAAACACACCTGAACAAGAGCTGAAGTTTTCAGCAGCTGGTATCTACATGGCATTCAATCTTCACTGCAGTCTGCAAAAGACTAAATTAATGACTTGAATTTAAAACTCTGCTGAAAACTGCTTTTCCCTTCCCTGCCAGGACGATTGGTGGATTTTCTGCGTTACAGATGGAGCTACAAAGGAACACTGCTGTGCTTCTTTCCTCTGAAATGGACACTAATCAGAATTTTGGGAAACGTTGCTATTTCTGTGGAAGAAGAGTGAATGGTGTGGTAAGGACACTTCCACTTTCTTGTTCTARTTACTTAATTCCTCCCAACACTTCTTCAACACTGTAATTGTGAAAAGTATTTCACCAACTAGTACCAAGGACATTCTAAGAAGCATCCAGTGTTTCTTTTTCCTGATTTAGAAAAAGAAATTTTTCCTGATTTAGAATTCTAGTAGAACAGAATTTCTACTCAACTATGATTTCTTTTCGAGGTTCCCGATAGTCTTACAAAATCACCTTTCCTCATCATCCTTTAAAACTAATGTTTAAAGTAAGATGTTTAAATCAGAAATTTATCTAACCAGACTCTAGAGGTTTGCTCCCTAAGCCAGGAAAACTTAAGATAAAAATGTTTAAACTGGTGGTGTTGTAGTTAGAATGAGTGGCCTGGATCAGAGACATCATAGACACTGCTTTAGGAAGTTTCATTACACAACAGCAATATATCAAACAAATCTGCAAACAATTAGGTTTTCACCTGCAAAYATTTTGTTTCCAGTCTTGCAAGTGAATGCCAAGTACTTAGTCATACTTAAAAATTTACTTTTCCCTCTCAGTTTAGCTTTAAAACTGGCTGGCCTTTGAAGAAAGGTGAATAACAGAAACCAGAAAACTCACAGCACTCTATATTAACCAAAGCAGAAAATCCAATTAGTATCTATAAAATCCCCAAAAAGTCTGTAATATGGATCATATATTAAGGGTTTGGAGAGTGCTTCCTGCAACACAAAAAAAGAAGTTTGTCTGCAGTATTTCAAATAACCAGACCGAGGAAAAATGTCCTGTGACAACTACAAGCCAACATATCCTGCACTGCTCAGCAGGAATAAATAGATGTGGGCAAACCCCAGGGGTTTATCCAGTACAAGCTCAAAGAAGAAACTTGCCTCTAAGTAGGAGCAGTCACTGAAGTGATCTAAGCCTGTGAGTATGGAAACAGCCTCCACTTGCTGATCACTTACACTCAACAGAGTTCTTACATTCCTGTAAACAGAACCACAGCTCAAAAATCAGTGACGTCACGATAGGGTTTTCTAAAGGACCAAGGAAATTGCTTGAAGTTCTCAGATCCAGAGACAATATCATCATGGCAATAAATTCCCATTTGCAGGGTCAGACCCAGTGAACTGGTACTATTGCACCATGGGCAGACAGAAGAGAAACTGCAAAAAGTGAGAATATCCAGGAAAAACTAAAACAGGGTCTGATTTGGCTGAACATTTAGTGGGGGAACAGCACCAGTAAGGACAGGAAGGTGAACTGCAACAAAGATCAAAAGCACTGCGKAATTACAAGGCCTAACAGAAACCTGTGGCCTGGGTATGGCCACAAAGAGATCAGGGGACTTGTGGGAGACCCATACGAGTGTATATCCAGCTAATCTACTAACTCCCATACGGATGAGATTGAATCACCTTAGTCCATACAAATGTGGAAGAACCACTTCTTGGGGAAAAGCACTGGGACCACAATGGATCTGACCAAAGTCATGGCTTTGTATGGCTCATTCTGGTTATTTCAGCCTTACTGTGATAAAAACCATGGGCCTCAGGACTCTGCTCTCTGCATCAAAACCCTTCTGGTTTTGGCATYCTCTGGAGTTTATACCACATGAAAGAGATGTGGGGAAAATCTTACATTAGAAATAAATAAACCCCATTCTATTTCCCYCAGCTAAACTAAATATTTTCATATRTGTAAACAGAAAACAAGACTGAAAAAGGAATATTGTGGTCAGAACCTCAGTACAGAGAGATGACCACCTACCTACGTCATTGCAATGAGTTCATCCATTTCGGGAATCCTGGAAGCCCTCAGGCCAAACTCTSAATGAGTTTGTCATTTAAGCTGTAAAACATGCAGAACATTACATCACCAGAACACCCAGTAGGGTGATGTATACAAAGTATGTTTAGTCCTGCCCATAGAAGAAGTGTAAACACGCCTGCAGCTCATAATTACTGATAATCCATGAGTCACAAAAGCATCAACACTTCGGTTGCTCAGCATGAAAATCAGATTTTTGGATGCACATAGAGCTCTCAGGCAGAGAGTATATCAGATTATTTCATTACAGGTTATTTCTTCCCTTTTTGCACTGCACAATTTACAGCAAAGAAAATGCGAACTTTCTGCTTTTTATCACCCTATAGCAGCCACAGGATCAATTATTAATTTCTAATCAGTTCTGTTTAGGTAAATCAGCTCAAGGCAGTTGTAACACTTTGTAAACATCACAATCTACCCTCCAGGACTATTGGTGGTGACTCAAGACCATGGGGTAAACCACAGCTTGACTATCTGAACAACATCAGGAGCTCACAAGTAAAAAGTACAATTTCTTACAAATTGAGCAGATTTAGAAAATGACAGAACCCCCCACTATGTTGTATGGTCTTGTCCACAGAGAATTACTCTTTTTCATACAAGGACTCATAAGATATTCACTAATGTTACAGAAATAGAACTACTACATTCAGAGCAATTATTTTTACTACCTCTACAAATAACTCCTGCTTTAAAATGAAATTTTAAATATATCTACATCTATAGACCCTTAATTTAATCTAACCATAGTGTTTACCTTTCTTTCTTTCTTCCTGGTTTCCCAGGAGCAGCTTCACCTCCTTTTTGTTTCTCGGCAGTATCTAACCACTTTTGTTCAAACACTGTAAGATGCATCTCACACATTACAATACATTGTGATGTGCACAGAATTACTTATTGAAAACAACTTTGTTAAGAGGTCTTTAACAAAMTCTGAGGTTAAATTTTTTCCCATACCAGATTATTTTTAGAGTTCAATATCCTGTTATATCCTATACTGAGAAAGAGTTAAATKGAACTTCACTTTATATTTCAGGTTGAAACCAATACAGTAAGAGAAACACATTTTTTCATGATATCAAGTTGTGCAGAGCATACCTGCTGTTTGTACTTAATAAGCCACCATGATTGTCCAAACCCAAAAAAGGAYAAGTGTGCCACAGCAACAAACCAGCTGCTTTGCCAACAAACTGGGTAACAGCAYGCGGGAGGCAATTCAGGAAAAGCCAGGTACTAGGAAACAACATCTTGAGATGTGACTCATTCTTTGGCACCACTTTCTTTGACTGAATTCCCAGGAATTCCTCCCCCTTTCAGAACTGACAAAAGGAAACAGTCATCTAAGGGCATTCCCAAGAACATAYGGGATCAGTTTCTTACTCAGCACTTACGCAGGTCGAATTTCCCTTAAGTCAGGGGTGTTTTCCTGGGGGAATGCTGCCTTCATCCAAGGCACTATTAATATCAAGTTTTCAGTAGTGCTTAATTTTAATATATTGATACAATACTACAAATATAACTGTATTATAAAGGATTCTGTTTGGTAGCTAACTAAATTCTCTGATGCTCGGTCTAAGGTTATCACTGCCCCATCTGCAAACATGGGATGGCTGAGTTTCCTTGTAGTTTGCTACTTAAATTGGCAAGAAACCAAACATCTCTCCATTACCAGGGCTTCATCACACATTTCTACAAAATATTTTGACAGTCGGAAAAAGCAATCTTGCTCGAAATTTTTCACTTAGCTTTGACTGTAGCACAATAATAAAAATATAACATGAARTCTCTGCGGTTCTTTCACTTTTCTTTCTAATGTATTTGAAAACTATRAAGTACAGCTATTTTAAAGCAGGAACTTCACTTTCTTCGCAGCACCTTAAGGTTGTAGAATATAACTCTGTACAAGTAAAAAGTCAAAAATTGTATTCCCTCAGCTTCCACACAGATTTTTCATTGTCTTAATCATTCAATATTTACAGTATTTATTAGATGAAATAGTAAATATGCCAGAGACCTGTACCATAGACAAGTCTTTGACCCATTTCTGTCACACAGGGTTTTCTGTGCAATAGAATTTTATAAAACTAATTTTTATTTTCAGAAATAGCTAAGCTAACAAACCATTTTGAATTTATTACTCCGAATAGTTTGGATAATTCTTTCTAGAATTAAGGTGACAAAGTAATGACTTTCCACCTTGAAAGACTTAATTGAATGCCAGGCTAATTCATGTCATGAGGAAACCTCAGGAGGTCTTTTGCCCTTACTCCATACTTACAGTGTTTGATTATCCTTACAGAAAAATAGTTTTCCCTTTACTTGATTGCAACTTATGTTGTTTGAATTTGTCTTAATGAAAAGCTGAAATATTCTATCTTGTGTTTCATATTCACCATGAGGCTTCTGATCCATCACCAGTGCAACTGGCAGTCTCAACTTCGAAGTTTACCATCTTTTCCTCTCATGCTCCCCTTCCTGTATAATCTTCCACACAAATTTTTCATGGCTGTATCTTTTTGCCCGAAGACGTGCTAACACAGAAGGCTGGTCTCTATCACACTGTCTAAAATCTTCTCTTTTTGATGCCTCCACCAATAGTATGTGGTAATTTTCACTTGCTGTATTTTGGGCACTTGGCCCAGAAACATCTCCTGTGATTGCACTGAACCTCGTGCACTGAGGCTGTGAGCACATGCGGAGCTCCGTGCTGTACRTGTTATGATGCATAAGCATACAAATACACACAATAAAGCCTGTTACAAATAGTAACAGCCTTATTTTTGCGCTGGTTTAAGGCTTCTCCCTCTCACAGCTGTGCCACCAGAATGGCAATGCAGACATAAATAAACCAATCAAAAATGTGCCTTCTCTTAGTTCAGCTTACCATATTCCCCTCTTTCTACGAGAAATAAYTACACCAGCGTTACTCTCTGACAATGATATTCTTGTTCTGTTGCTAGGCTGCCAATAAAAAAGTTCTCCACTGCAGGGGCAGCCGATGGGCACCAGTTTGTTCCGCACCAGGCAGCTGGTTTTGCTCTCATAATCCCATCCTCAGAGTGTAAACACTGGCTGGTGATACGAATTTTGACGACCGGGAAGTTTTGGTCTCTTGGAGGTCTTTGCTAAGGACGCTCCTCCTCTACACCTGCGCAGGTGCGCGGCTTGTGCGAAGGGATGTGCTGCTGTGCCTGGGTACGGAGCCATCYCCTCACCACCGGCGCAGACACAACACCAACAGAGAATTCCTGCGCGTTTCTTCTCCTGCCCTGCCGGTCAGGGAGGCGGAGAGCTCCATCCCGGCCACCCCGGGGCCGCTCGGGCGGGCGGAGCGGGACGAGCGGAGAGCCCCGGGGTCGCCGCCAGCGGGGAAAGTCCCGCTCCGAGCCGGGAATTCCCGCAGCGGCGCCGGGAGGACGCCGCGCTCCGGGGCTTTCGCAACGCGGGGCCAGCGCCGCCCGCCAGCCCCCCGAGAGACCCTCGCTCCTTCAGGACACCCTTCCCCCTCAGCGCTCCCCTGCAGCCCCCTCCCCGCATTCCCCTGGTTCAGCCGGGACTTCCCCCGTGCCCTCGGAGCCTCCCGCTCGCCCCGCGCCGCTCCTTCGCCCCCAGGTTTCTCCCCCCGCCCCCGGTGCCGCTTCTCCCGCTCGGCCCCGCGGGGGTTCCCCGGCAGCGCTGCCCCGGGGCCGCATCCCGCCCTGGCGGCGGGGGAAAGCGCTCCCGGGGTTCTCCCGGGGGGCGGAGCGCGGCCCGGCCCGGCCCCAACCGGAGAGAAAAGGCACGGCACGGGCGGGTCCTGCGAGCCCTTAAAGGGGAGCGCCTCCTCTCCTAGCTGGTAAGGCGGAAGAGCGAACCCATCGTCTCRGACCTGCTCAGCTCCGGGGTTTATGCATCTGTCCGGGCTCCTGCTCGCCCTGGAGAAGGAAGAGAAGGGAGCTGCCCCGGCCATGTGYTCGGTAAGCGAGGCCGGCAGCACAGACCCCTTGGTGACCCGCTTCAGGCAGGTGGAGGAGACGCTGGAGAAGCTGCACCGGGAAAACAGGAGTTTGAAGAATAAAGTGCCTCGGTAYAACGCGCTCTGCACCTTGTACCACGAGTCCGCGCAGCAGCTGAAGCACCTCCAGCTGCAGCTGGCGGCCAAGGAGGCGACGATCCGGGAGCTGCGGGGCAGCCTGGCCCGGCAGCGGCAGATCCCGGCGGCGGGCGGGGATGCGGCGGCRGGCGCGGAGCCGGCCCCCTCGCTGGTGGAGAGCCTGCTGGAGCAGCTGGGGCAGGCCCGAGAGCAGCTGAGGGACAGCGAGCGGCTCTCGGCGCGGAGAGTGGAGGCGCTGAGCCAGGTAAAGCCGCGGGTGCGCAGGGAGCGGCGCAGCATCACCGCGCCTTTCCGCGAGGGACGCGCGCAGTGGGGCTGCGGAGCGGAGCAGGCGGGCGTTCTGCCCCCGGAGCGCTCGCTGGGTGCTGGGAGCAGCTGGGGGCGCGCAGGAACCGGCGCTGACAGCTCGGTCAGGGGGCTGAGCCCCGCCGAGCGATGCCGCAGCGTTTGACAGCACTTGCTCCATCCCCGAGAGCCCATTGCCCTCGCCCGTCTGYATCCAACAGTAGCTCCCCCTGCTTTGAGTTGGAAAAGGCAAACCATAAAATCCTAAACCAAAAACTTAGCGTGGCGCTGTATATCATCGTGCAACTGTTTTCATTTGGAAAAAGAAAAACAGTAAAAAAAGCCCACAATCTGGAATACCATATTACTTACTGAATACAGTACTTACTGAAAATTAGTATGCGATGCAGCAGTTTTGTTCTCAAAGATAATCAGCTGCCACTGATTTTTTTTTTTTTTTGTCAAGTGTGTTTTGTTTTTGTTTAAAATGCTCGTAAACCTAGATTTTTGTATTGACCTTGAGGYAGAAAATTAATATTTGGATAAGTAATTGACAAGCCTGGGTTGCAAGGAGATAGATTAGGGAAATCATTATCTTTCTTGACTGAAAAAAATCACAACACTGCGTCACTCCCCATCCAGCACAAGTGCTGTTTTGGTTACTGTCATTAAGACTTTCCCAGGTTCAGTCTGAAATACTCAAAAGATTTTTAAAGTATTTATTTCTGGATGAAGCTGCATGAAGTCATTTCCAAACTGAGCAGCAGCACTTARAACTGAAACACGTCTTTTGTCATAAGTAATCTCTTGACCTAATGCTTATACAAAACATTTTCCATATATGACACTCACTTAAAATACATTTTAAAAATCTCATGTTTGGAAATTTGCTACAAGAGATGAACTCACTGACACTTTGCAGACATATGACAAGCCTGTGATGTCTGAATGTATTTTAAAGGCTGGTGCTGAAAATCTTTAAAAGGGAAGTTTAGCACTTAGCATGATGCTAAAGAATTTAAATGTCAGTAATAAGAACAAGTGCTRTTTTGCTGTTTACCTATGTTAGATGTTTATATTTATTTCTTGAAAGAATAAAAAGTTGTGCCCAATCAGAATCCTGGAATAACTGGCATTAAATAATAACCAAATAACAAAGACATTTTTGTGAAGCCAGAAGCCAGTATGCTGGCACAGAAGAGTGATCCCAGTGATTTTTACAGCTCTGTTAGCACTCCTCAGAACTGGAATGGCAGAATGGAGATTGTTGCTGTCTCCTGGTTTGCACTGGCATCCAGAGATCCTCAGTTCCAGAGGAGCAATGCTGTGGAAGCTTCTGGTACCAGCATCTGGTACTTCTTGAGGATGTGGAGCACAGCTTGTTTTTTACAAAGTCAGGACTGGTGCCTTTCAGGTGCATGGAACTACAGGTGGTTTGCCCCAGTCACCAAGCAAACCTCTTCCTTCTGAAAACACCTGCAGAGCTGTTGATGCAGTGGGGATATCCCACAAAGCTTCCAATAGGACAAGGAGATGCTGAAACAAGAACACAGCTGTTTCCTAGGGGTGTGTCAGACCCCCTCAAGTACCTGGGAGTCAGCTGTGGYCAAACTTGAGCTGTGGTGGATGGATTTTATTTTCTGCTTGCTTGTTCTTACCTTACCATTCCCATCCTTTCCTAGCTGGAAAAGTTGGTATACGTGCTACCTCTGCTTTGTCCTTGTGACAGTGCCAGGCAGTGAATACACTTCACTGCATTTGATGACTGTCCAGGGTTGGGGTTTTTTTTCTGTGGTTTTTTTGTTGTTGTTGTTGTTGTTGTTGTTGTTTTTGTTTTTTGGGTTTTTTTTTATTTTATTTTTTGAGGAAAATATCTGTTATCTGGTAATTTGGTGTGCAGGACCTCCAAGTCCATTTTAAGTCTCCACAGTTATTAATTTTAAATTACTTTGTTTCTTGTTTATGTTGCTGTTGTACATTTATAAAATCATCATGAATTTTTGCTGCTTGTTCATCCATTCTACTGATTAGAAAGGGCTTGCATGGCTGCCTGAGCAGTTCTTGATTAATTGATCCATCAGTTCCAAGGTCTTGTGATCAACAGAAATTAAATTGATTTATTCTACTTTTTAAGTACTTTGTAATGAGTATAGGAGTAATAAGAAATTACTGCAATATGGAATTCAGTCTCAGACATATTTTGGCTTTTGATTTTACTTTGCTTTTAAATAACTTCCCCTCTCCCTTCTGTTTAGGAAGTGCAGAAGTTGAATCAGCAGCTAGAGGAGAAAAATGGAGAGATACAGCAGATGATAAATCAGCCTTCATATGAAAAGGAGAGAGAAATCTTACGACTGCAGAAGACCTTGGCAGAGAGGGAGAAGGCTCAGGCCACCAGTGATGTTTTGTGCCGTTCACTCACTGATGAAACTCACCAACTTCAACGCAAATTAGCATCCACAGCAGAAATGTGTCAACATCTGGCAAAATGTCTAGAAGAGAAGCAAAGAAAAGAGAAGGGGAATTCAGATGACCAGATACCTACAGAAAGATCTAATCAGGTATTCTTACAGCTGTTATGTGTCTGTAAAATCTTATTAGCTTCTGAGGTGTTAATTACAATATGAGCGCTGGAACTRGGGAATGGTGAGAAACAGCACTTTAAATAATTTCATGCAGGGTGTTAAGACTACCATGGCAATGGTAAAAAAATCTGCATGCCTGAAATTTAGCATGGAAGCAGTTGTCTACCRCTTCAACTTTGGCCATCTCATCATCAGAGGCTTTTTTTGGAGAGGAGAAGTTGAGAGGTTCTGTCCAGCCTGAGCAATTCCATGATTACAGTTCTTCYCTCTATACACAGAGACAGTATTTACCTTACACCACCCCTGCTTCTGGGCAGCACTAGATGGTGCTGTGATTTTGAAGTTGATCTGTCCTGATTASTTGTTTTTAAGCATCAAAATCACAAAACAAAGTAGAGATATTTCAAAGTAGTATTTATATTAAGAACTCTATTACACGTGGTCCTCTCAGATCAGAATTTGGCTTTGCACATGTAGTGCAGACCTGCAGAAAGTTGGTTAGGGGAATATGAGTCAAGGTGTCTTACCTTTTTTTTTTTTTTTTTTTGCTCTGGGATTCCCCCTGGCCTCTGAGTGCAGGACAATATTTCTCTTCAGGAGGGATGTTTTTAAAAAAAAAGTTTCATAATAGGACAGTGGCAGAAATGCTACTGCAGGCACAAGGAATCACCTGGATTTTGGTGTATTTTGCTAATGGCTGTTGAGGCTTCAGTTGAAGTTCTCAGCATAAGGTAGAGGTAGATCATTGTTCTATTTTTGCAGAAGTTCTGATGGCTGAGGGGCATTAGCTAATTCATTAAAACACCCTAAGGACAGGCATTAGCAGTGCTGCCTCTAGTAACAGATCAGAGTATTGAGTAGGGTGCTACAGCCAGTTCTCACGAAAAAGAGTAATTCTGTCTGATGCTCTTACTGCTGCTTGGTGGTAATGCTGCTTTTCACATGACCACTCATCTGTGCTGTTGTGATGAACTCAATACACGCTCACATCTGCTTTGTAAAACATCCCAGAAGCATTTCCAAAGAAAACTTACTCGCAGTAAAGTTACTTGCAAGAAATAGGGTGGAGTAGATAGGAGAAAAAAGGACTTTTTAAGGGACTTGAAGCGTTCGGCATTGTCACATTTAACGTGTAATTGATAGACAGGAAACTTGATTGACTTTGATATATGTAATAAGAAGCTAACCTTGTACAGTGGGGACTTCCCTGTTAAGAGGAGAAATTTCAGATGCCATTACTAGCTGATTCTAGGGAATTTTGCTCAAAAGTGTTCTATATTACTCATGTACACTGGGGTTTTTTTAAGCAGATGTCACAACTGTAAAAAAGAGGTATCATTTTAGTCAATTATTTAGCAAGCAGGGTTTTTTCCCCTCAGTAATTTCTTCCTAGTACTGGCCAAAATTGACAGTAATAACAAAGGAAGATGAAGGTATATCTGTGCCTTTGTCATKTGTTCTCCCACTCCAGACAAGTAGTTTCCCAGGGAGTTTGTGTAAACTGTTAAACTCTGTTATCATAAGGTTTATTTAAAAGCAGTACCAAGGCTGTAAAAACCCGAGTACATTTTTGCTTTCCTTCATAATAAAAAYTGTAGGCTATACTATTAATATTTAGAAAAATACTATATAGGAATAAATTGACCTAGATGTATGTCATTGCACATCACTTAAAAAAAATTACTTCCAGTTTAACAGCATAACCAAACAGCACCTGAGATTTTTATGTGAAAGTAACACCTAACTATCTGAAAATTACAGCTTTTAGACAATGAAAAGTCACTTCAAGCTCTAATCTGCAACTTGCAAGAGGAAAACAGGATGTTAAAACAAAAAGTAGCTCACGTGAGTACTTTCATTTTGTTTCAGATTAATATTTGATTAAGTATTTTAAATTAGAGTAGATTTGGAATAGATAAGGCCTGGTTAATCTAATTACATGTGTCTTGGTTATGGCAGTTTAATGCAAGACAGTTTTCCTTAGTCCTTTCAACATGGAATTTTTGTTCTGTTAGCTAAGAACAACTTACTACATAATTTTTAACATACTGGGGTYTTACTGTTAAAAATACAGTGCAGAAGAAAATTTTCATGTTCCTTCCATGGGCCAGTATTCCACCCCAGAAGAACAGCACGCGGCCCAGGGTGGCCACCAACCCCTCCTTTGGGCTACTGGCCCTTTGGACTGGGAGATGGGAGGGCTGCCCATGAGGAGTCTGTACAATCATCGCCTGAATTTGCCCACACTCAGGGGCCTGGGCAGCATGTTGGGTTATCCTTTAGAGGATTTTGGTCCTGCACATATAGACAGCCTGTGAAACCTTGGGAATTTCTRTCTTCCTGTTCTTCACACCTCTCCTGATAAACTTTCAGGTGGAAGATTTAAATGCAAAATGGCAGAAGTACGATGCRAGCAGGGATGAGTACGTGAAGCGACTCCACTTGCAGCTGAAGGAGATGAAATCACAGCTGGAGCAGCACCACGGTGGAACTTCAGCACAGAGGAATTCTGAGCTGATGCACAAGGAGATATTCCGGTTAAACAAGCTACTGGAAGAAAAAATGAATGAGTGCAYAAAAACCAAGAGAGAGCTAGAAGACCTGAAGAAGACTAGTGAAGGAGATAATGAGCGCATACAAATGCTGGAGCAACAGGTCATTAAGTTTCTTTTTCCTAGAGATGGGAATTCTTAGTTTCTTCCCAGACCACTGAAGTCCAAGGGGGAAAAAWGGATTAATTTTTTTGTAAATTTGCCACCTGTCTTTGTCCCATTTGGTTATACAGATATTAAACAACACAGATTAAAAGGAAACTCACTACTTAAAGAACCCCATGCAGTTCTGCTGGCCTTAACATAGAATAGGAATGGTCTGTACAAGAAATACAAATACCTTTGAAGTACAGATATGATAGGGAAGATAATATTGAGATTCTGGGAATAAATAAGAAAGGAATTGTAGCCTCAGCTTTTCAATCTAACCTGCCAACGCTTTAATTTATAAGATATTAACATAAAAATTCTTTTTCAGGTCCTGGTTTATAAAGATGATTTCACATCTGAGAGAGCAGACAGAGAACGAGCACAGAGTAAAATACAAGAACTTCAGGCAGAAGTTGCATGTCTGCAACACCAGCTATCAAGAAGACAGGTAAGAAAGCAGCAAGCTCCTTTTTAAATTTAAGTATGTCAACAGGATTCTAGAGTAAATATTTTTATATTACTCTATTTTAAATATGCTTTTGAAAAGCTTAGTATTTATAGAACAGYTTCAGCTCAGTGCAGCTGTCAATAATTTAGATTATTTCATAGTCAGTTCTGGTGGAGATGCCCAGTTCCCCCTTTCCAGTCCATTTTCCTTCTACTTTTGGATCAACATAGTAAAGGTGAATTCTTAGAGGGCAGAGGACAGCCGTGACTTTTGCATCTTTAAAGTAACACACTGGCTATATTCCGTGTTTTCTACAAACCTTCTTTACAAGCGTATTAAAACACTGCAAAAACTGATGAATAATTTATTTGCAAGTCCTCTTATCTTTGTGTTTCAGACAAAGGTGATAAAATACCACCTGTTAAAAAATGYACTTTTATTGCATCTTTTTCAAGTGCTCTCCTTTCACTTTCCAGGACTCAAGAGACACAAGCAGTCATTTCAGAGTTCAAGCTGGTAACCAAAATAATCTCTACGTTCAGACGAATGTCGAACATATACGAGGAAACAGCCCGGGCCAGACAGGCACGAGGAGAACGAGCTCACAGTCTGAACAAGCTTCTCCTCCTGGGGACAGTGGAAACACGGGATCTGAAGGCAGGGCACAGGGTGAACTCAGATGCCCTCATTGCATGAGGTTTTTCAGTGATGAACTCAGTGATGAATTCCTCAAGCATGTTGCTGAATGTTGTCAGTGACCGCAGGATGTGAGGGGTGTAAGTCAATCACTACTTTTAGAAATATGAGACTTGCTCTATACATGTCTCCTACAGTCCTAAAACAGAGTAATTCAAATGGAGAGCTCTGGGGAATTAGGAGGATGAACAGTATCTACCTCTTGCTTGATTCAGTCTTCTCTTGGACTCCATGAAAGGCTTCAAGAGGAAGCAAAGTATTTTTCTGAAGAATTATTTTTGACAGCTACAAGGAAGGCAAGCATAATGCAAATTCTACTACAAACTAAACTGAAACCTACAGTGGTAGTTTAGCTTCAGCGTGCAGCTTGACTTTATTTGGGTCTAATTCTCCACTGCAGTCTGATGACTTACGAAAAAAATTACTGAACATGAAATTTTCCTCCTCTTCCAAAAAATGTAGGCTGAAGAACAGGAAAGAGCATTTTGGCAGAAGATAGGAAAAATCTTGTTGTGGTTTATCTGGATTTAAAGTGGAAGTATTTTCTTGACTCTTAAGGCTGAATTTTCAGACATCTCCTCTGAAAATTCTTCTGTTTAACTGATATCAGAAGAAGTGAAGAAAACATAAAAGGGCTTGTTATTGACTAAAACTAGCCTGCCTTTTTTGCACAGAAACAAGGTACAGGGATATTTATAATTTCTGTGCCATAAGTATCTATCTTACAGATTTGTAAATGTGTATTTGTGTAACTATTGATTGTATTCCTATTTGACCTAAGGATTATTTTTATAATAAAAGTGATTGTGGAGTTGTTTTACTACATTAGTAAAGGGGTCCAAAAAATCTCTTTTCATCTAAGTATTTAAATGTGAAATAGTCCTAGTAACTATACTAAGGGCTAATTAAATGTCATGGTTTCACACATGAGTTATTTCATTACTTCAGTGAAAACCAGCTTCTCAGACTATTTTCAAATATGTTGAAAAAAATCACTCCTCATCTCTGAGCGGAAGATTGACCTTTCAGAGGCACAGGAACACATTTAAYCCCCTACCCTGCTACACATAGGTGACTATGCCAACGCTACCTTAAATTTCTTCTTCTTCTGTCTGCACTGGAGACAACTTCAGCAAATAGCAGGGGACTGTTTTGAGAAGAAGTATGAGCAATTAAAGTGTACAAATATAAGAGTGCCATGGGTTTTGCAGCCTCAGCTCCACATGTTTCTCATTGTGCCAGAGCAGGGGTTAAGGATGGGATAGAAAATAAAGGCCCAGTGCACTGTGACACTTCTTAATTAAAGCACTCTTACTTTGTGTAACACTCTTGTCTTCTGCTTTGCTTTGTTCCCTGTTCTACATCTCAGGAGGGATGTGGATATTTTTCTGGATATTTCCTTTTCGGGAGCCTGTTGCCCCCAAGGAAGATGGATGGTTTATGCCACTGTTGTCTAAAGTGGGATAATACAAAAGCAATGTCTGGGCCTTGCATGGAGCAATGTTTACTATTAACMTGATCTACGACTGATTGCAGTCCTGTGATTCCCTACTAGCTTGTTCTTCCCAACACAACATGCACAAACATGCAGAAAGTTTTCTTTTTCAGTGACCACTTTTGACATTGCCTTTTAAGGTCTTAGAGATCAGAAGCAGCCCACAGAATATAAGCTGAGAAACATGATTAAACTTCCTGTGGCATAAGCTGATCTTACATCTGACTGTTCTCATTAGACAAGCCTGGCTTACAGTTCAGTGCACAYCAATATGATAGTGCCAGTGATTGACTGATACAGCAAAATAGTGACTTGATTTTTGTTGTGATTCCCACTAGAAGACATTTAGGAAGACAAACATAACAGTAAAGTAAGTGAGGTCTTGGCAGTACCTCTTTTTAATTGTATTGAGATGATGACTGTGTTGCCTTGAAAGGCCAGTTTTTAATAATGACACAGACATGGTTAAGGGGATAAAAGGGTTTTACCTCGGTATTTGGGATCCCAGGTGCACAACTTGATAGCAGAATGCACACCGTGTACAGCACGGGTACAAGTTTTATAGGTTTCAGGAATTAGCATATCTATCTAGGATTCCCCAATAAGAAACTTCACAAATGCAGTAATATCCCCCTATTCTAATGAACCCCCCGCCCAGAATGAGGTCAGAGCCCGGTTTACACAAGATGTTCTGGACAGAAGGCTTCACCCAAGGCTGGAGCCTCRGGTTTAAGAKAGCACAGGGCACACTGACTCCTTCCTCAGGATGTTTGGTCTCTCTGCCCAGCAAAACGCCTAAACTAAGCTGGAATATCAAACTTCAGGAATTACAAGCATRTGGACTAAGGGGTACAGGTGGATGCATAGAGGGTACAGAAGCGTAAAGGGAAAAGCAAAAATCATCAGGCATCAACTGCTTTGATATACATCAGAAGCTGAAGTCTGCTATAGCTTCCCACTGATGTTAATCCCTGTGGGTATAGTGGATATACTGACCTAAATAGAAATTAATAATTTCTAATAGGAAATAGGTGCAAGAATCAGGAGAATCTGCAGGATACAGAAATTCATAGCACCTATTGTTGTGGATTTCAATTCTGTGAAATAGTCCCCAGTCAAAGCAGAGGTTGGTTTCACACTAATGCTGGGAAAGGAGGGCACTTCAGTGCTGGGAAACTGGAGATATCTGCAGCAAGGACAGCACTGGATCAACAAACAAAAGCAGGTGAAGGTACTGATCAAGCATAGATCACTGCTATCATGTAAGTACAATAAATGAGGACTGGAATTTGACCACCTCTGGCATAAATCTAGGACAGATCTGCTGGTTTTTGGTACAAAAATACCTGTCTTCAGAGCTGTTTGACTTTACTGAGGTTTTGGGTTTTTTTTTTTCCCCAGCTGGTAAAAAGCATAAATTGTTCTGGCTTTACCAAGAAACGTTACACCATGAAGGACTACCAGTGTCTCACATGCAAATATTTGTTTCAGATGATGGGGCATAAACTATTGCTCCTAAGAGAAGTTGTCTGTCATGCAGTGCTTTGACATTTACACCAAATTCACTGGTAGATCTCTTGATAAAACACTACAAAATCTTCACCTGCACCCTCCTCACCAGGCAAAGCACACACACCAAGGTATCCCCAGCAATTGCCACCACCCTCTACCTTCACAATTTGTACCCCAGAATGCATAAAACCTGTCAGCTCCATTATCCCACTGCTCATATGAAAGTGGCTGTGAATTTCCAGCTTTTTTGAACCCATCAAATTAAGGAAAGCTCCTCCTGGTCTCACACTGGTGCTCTCTGCTTGTTGGATGGCTGCCCAAATAGACTGTCTGGCTTGTCTGGTATCASCAGCCCAGCTCCTTTCCTAAAAGAAAGCAATGAAGATATAATGAGTAAGAAAGTAACTGCATGCAGTGAAAGGAACTTCAATAGCATAAACTTTGTGAACTTTCATTATCCATTTGTACTGCACTCACTCACTGAAGCATCATCTGTAAAACTGCAGAAACACCCTCACACAAGAGACTCAAAATCACAGAGAAAAATGATAGGACTGGATGGATCTCGTTTTTTTATTTGCTGTATTGATAACAAAAGGCATCCAAGAGAAATGAACCCTGTTTTCAGGCACAGTTAATGCCTGTTCAGGCTCCTGTAGGTCTCTCATTCAGGTGAGCACTGCCTGTACTGCAGAGACAGACAGAGATACCACTGCAGCTCCACAGAGACTGAGAGCAGGCTGGGTCATTGCCTCTTCTGGGACTTGTAAGAATGTGTCTTAACATAGTTACAGCTGCCAAGGAAGATTTGCCCAATTACCTTCATGATTAGTCCCTTCTCCTAAAATTTCTCCTTCACCAAATGACCACCCCTCAGTTTTGCTCTCCAAACCAACCTGAGTCCAGGCCCAGCTGGAGCTGTCTCACCCCAGCAGCAATGAGATTTTTGGACTGTATAATGTCCAGCTGCTGGCAAGCTGGTTCTCATTGCTCCTGGACCTGATTATAAAGCACTTTGCTCGGGATTTTAAAGTAAGGACTGTTTACTAATAACTATGCTGGTTGCCATGCAGAAGTGGGCCCTTGGCACACAATCACRGCAGCAGCTGTAGGCAACACTGACTCACTGCATCTTAGAAAATACAAGTGCAAGAAAGCTCAGAAGTTGGTCCCTACCCCAAAARCCCCAAGGGATAAAAGATCAACAATAATGCTGTTTCCTGGAGCATGGGCAATATAGAGMCTAAAATGCTGCTCAAATAACGTGCAGCTTCTCAGGCAATGTCTGCTTCCCCTCCAATAATTTAGGACATCACATCTTTTAAAATAGGCCTTAAATGATGCCTCAAGATTAAGTGCTCACTAATAATAAAACCAACTACAAGAATAAAATTTGTTCAAGAAGCAGATACCTATGCTCTATGCATTTTTTTCAAACTTCCATTTCCTGTGGCTTTGCTGCATGTGTATATATAGAAAGCAAGGGAAATTCCAAACAAGATGCCACACCATTATACTCAGAACAGCAGTGCTTCTCATTCTAAAAAAGGGAAGTCTCAAATGCTTTTTCTACAAAATCTATGTGAATTCAAAGTATGCTGTAGTAATATCTCACAGCACCATGCTCCMGTAGCTGTCAGCTGGGGGACAGAGGTTGTTTCAGCTAAAAACCTAAAGCATAAGAAATGTTTATGAAGCACTAGGTCAGCCCAGCAGAACCTCAGCAGAGCTCAAGGTTTTCCTCCCTTCATTTCTGAAGGAGCCTGATGGAGGAAAGAGCAGAGGGACCCTACACTCACCAAATCTCCTCGTCAAATCTATCATCATGTAAAAATCATCTTTGTTTTATTTTTGTTTTGTTTTAAATCAGAGGTGGACACCTTGGTTACACACAAATATCACAGGTTTTTCATACAGGAGGGGCACACATCACCAGGTAGCTGGGACCATGCCCCAGCAGTTCTTCGGCCAGCACTGGCACACCCCATGCTTGCTGAKCTTCTCAGTTCCTGCTGCAGCCAGACTTCCTCCAACCACACCCCAAAATCCCCCTGCACAGCCCAAAATGGTCCATCTGAATGGAACAACGAGTTCCTCCACTCCATGTTCTGCTCCACGGCAGTCTGGACTGGGGTGACACCTGGGGTTACCTTCTCTGCCGAGACATGACCCTACACCATGGCAGCAGTGCCTTGATGGCACCGAGGGCAGGGTGACAGCCTGTCCCTGTCGTGTCCCTCCAGCTGTGCCCCCAGGGCTCCCTGGGCTGTGCCAGCTCAGTTTCAATGAGCCA
>NW_026623282.1:3066696-3073981 GCF_030028575.1 Malurus melanocephalus
TGTCCCCCTCACACAGCCCTGCTCCCTTCCTGCCCACACCAAGGAGCTCTCACACCTACAACAGGCAGCGTCTCCATCTCTCTTGGCACTCAAGAGAGGGGAGGTGAGAGATGCTCAGATCTCCTTGGGCTAGGTGATCCCAGCTCATACAAAAAGGAAAAGGGGCAAAGGAAGGAGCCCAGACACCCACAGAAGAATCAGCCCTCGTTCTATCATCACCACATCTCAGGGAAGTTCAGGCCTCCAGAGGGGCCTGCAAAGGTGCACAGACATTCGAGGAAAAACATCACCTACCAAGAGAAAGTGGGAGYCAGGGGGATGTGAAGTGATTCATGCCCACACAGCTGAGCACAAACAGAGCATCCCACTCCTTTCTCCCAGCACCTGAGCTCACCCTCGGTGATGCAGATCGAATTCAGTGACTCTCAGCTCCTCTTCTGACCTCAACACTGAGCACCTGCTGCACCTTCTGTTCTTACTGCCCAGGTGGAAGGACAGAGCTTGTGTCACCCCCAGTGACAGCTGGCAGATGGGAGGCAGACATCTCTGGAGGAAAAGGGAGCAGCCCTTYGATCCTGGCTGCTGTCTTTAGGGGCCTCTCCATCCTCCAATTGCTCTCTCCTGAGCACTCCACTTATCGATTATCAGAGCCCTCCTTTGCCCTGTTCCAGTCACAGTCAAACACAAAAACAGTTCCTGGGGTGTTCACCATCAGTTCAATGTCACCCAGAGCCTGTGACACAGCCAGCCCAGCTGCCTCTAATCACCAGGCCTGGCCCCAAAAGCACCATGGCAGTGCCCTTCTTACTTCTTAAAGCACCTCTTCTATGGTCAGTGAAAGACATTTCAGCTGCAGCAGTAACATCATCACTTTCCCCTGCAGCACCTGGAAAGTTTGACACCTTTTCAGGGCCAATCTTGTCGCAAAAGAGACACTCTCCAAAATAAACAGGACACAGGGGGTGCCTGGCCTGCTCGAACTGAGGGGGAAGGGTCTCTCACACCCCAGGAGGTTCATGGTCTGTGCAAGGCAGGAATAGAGAGGCTGGCTCTGGAGCAMTTGCCACTGAGCAGAGAGGAATAAGATGGAATTTGTTTGAAAGAAACACTGAGGCAAAGATGCGGAGCAGACCAGGGTTATTTTAGAGAATAAAGTCTGTGGCTGAGACTGGGAACCAATGTGGGGTGCAGGCAGGCTTTCCCCTCCCACACAAGATCCATCCTATGATAACCAGGTACGGAATCCCCTAAACTCTCTGCATGGTGACAGCTCCTGGGCACAGTGGAAAAAATTGATGAGCACAACCACCTCGTCAGCCAAAGAATGGGCGACAGCTTATTTTGTGGACTGTTTTGAGGCTTTGTTTTGTTGCACCTACACACACCGGTTGCATGGCACCACGCCCCCTCCTTCAAAATGTCACAGTCTTCATCTCCTAACAATAACCACGGAGGGGGAAAATAGTGTGTGCTGGCCAGGGTAACTCCTGTGCAGTGGGGACTGCGCTGGCCTGGCCTTGCTCCTCAACTCAGTTTGCACCTACCTTGTCCTAAATTTCCTCCTAGTGATATCTCCTTTGATAGACAGTGGGCAAATATTGGTTTTTACATCTGTGGTTTCCAGRTGACTCTCTCAGGGAAAGTTTACTGGAGCTTTAATCTTCCTGAAATGGCAGCAAGACTGAATAACCACTTCCTCTTAGCACAGCTGAGGAACCTGAAATGTGCAGTTATTGCAAAACGGTGTGAGGACACTCTCCCTCCTGCCTGTGCCATTCTCTCTTGCATGCACTTATGTCACTTGTTACACACWCTGGGCAGTAACAAGGTTGGGAAATACCTGAGCAGCAAAAGCCGCTCTGACAGCCTGGAAAGGCAGGAGAGTGCTGATTTTTACTCTTCCCTGCAGTCAGCTTGTGCCTTTGCATCCCCAGCAGCTGCAAACAACCTCCATCAGGCAGTCACTAAAATCTATACCTGGACTTCTTTCACAGTGTGGGCAGCTGAATGATTTTGAGCCAAGCCCCAAAAGGATGCCTGCACTTCGTGTACTTGCAAGTATTTCTGGTTTGCTGCAATAATGCAAAAACAAGCAGTGAGAACAACTTGCAACAGATGCTCAGCAAACTGAACTCTTAGGTTGCCTCTGTAACCAGAGGGGCTCATGATGTTCTCAGCATGCACAGAAATGGAGCCCAGTGCCTTTAATAAGAAGCTGGGCTTGTGTACCTCCTCAGAAATGCTGAATCTTTGAGCAGCTTGTCTCCAAGCTGGGGTTTATATTTTTATAAAGCCTAATATTAAAATGGCTCATGTTTGAGTGGACACTAAAGGCAAGCTCAATTCTCCTCCATGCAGCTTTCTCCTTAGGGAAGGCAGAGCGCTGTGACTCGGTTAAGCGCTGTGAACAGCTCAGGAACAGCCCCAAAGTGTTTCTAGAGATGGTGCTAACACAAACCAGAACAAGCTTTGTGCAAACAGTGCAGCTGTTATGACATCATTCCAATGACACAACCCTGTGATTTCATGGAGAAAGCTCTGAGCTGGGTACATGAAATCTCAGCCTGAGGTCACCTGTACACTTTGTACTGTCACACGTTAGAGACTCCACTGAGGCTCTTCTTTCCATAATTTCCACATTATTGAACAGTTTATCCTCCCCTGGTTCTGTACCATTGCATTACTTACTATCCACTAACAGCCTGTGGTTAAAAACCTGCCTTAATATATATAATCACATCATTTACACCTGTTCCCAAGCAGGCATGGTTTGAATAGTGAAAGTTCAGCTGCAAACAAGTTTAGGGAGCACCTGTAGTGACAACACAGCCTGGAAGAGCTGTTGAGGTTTTCAGCGCACCAAACCAGTACAACCTGTAGCAACACAGTTGTTTATRCAGCTGCAATTACTCCAATTCCTGATGCAATGAGTGCAGATGTGACTGATCTACCCAAGAGGCTGACAGTCAAGGCAGGTAACAAATTCAGACCACAGGGTAAGCAGATCCTTCACATTTGGAAAGCCARAATCTCTTCCAAGTAACATCTGTGGACTGCAGGTTTGGAAAAGACCATTTTGTGTTTGTGTGTCCTGGAATTTGGGATTTCCACTCCAKCTCTTTGCAAGCAAGAGGTCAAAGAGGGAAAAGGATATTATAAACACAACAGAAGGCTATAAAAGCTTATGGAATTGGAAGCCAAGACTGACCATAAAGGAAGGGACTTTTAGGAAATAAATAGCAGAATAGCTTTTAAGCATCCATTAAATCAATAAATGGAAAATTCTGCATTCATGCAAGAGTACTTAGAGAAGAGGACAAGGGCATGGAGCCAGTACCTAAAGGAAACACAGAAAGAAACTTACTGGAACTTCTGAATGAAGACAACAGGTCTAGTCATGAATTATTTGCCTAAGCCAAATTTATGACTGTCACAGTCAATGGAAAGTTTTCAAAAACCACAGAATAGTTGAGCTTGGGAAGAAGAAAGTCTGAAGATCATGTAGTCCAGCATCCCCTACTCAAAACAGGGTCATCTAGATCAGGTTGCTCAGGGCTGTGGCCATTTCAGGTTTTGGCCATCTCAAGGATGAAGAGTCCACAACCTCTCTATGCAGCCTACTCCTGGTCCAATCACTCTCACAGCAGAAAAGGTTTTCATTCTGTTTAAATGGAATTTCATATTTCAACTGGTGTCTCCTTGCTCTCTGTTTTTGTCATTGATACCACTGAGGAAAGTCTGGGTTCATCTTCCATACTGCCCTTATACACATTTGGAAGATCCTCCTGAGTCTTCTCCTCCACAGGCTGGGCAGTCCCAGCTCTTGCCTCTCTTGTTTAATGGATGCTCCAAGGCCTGAGCCACCCTGCTGGTCCTTTGCTGGACTCTCTCCATGTCTGTCTCATTCTGRGCAGTCCAGAACCAGTTCCAGATGTGTCACTGAGCAGAGGGGAAGGATCACCTCCCTCAACCTGGTGGCTCTGCCCAAGAGCTGCCACCCTTAATACAAGGGATGCACTAATGGCTCGTGTTCAACTTGCCTACCAAGACCCCGGGGTTAAGCTGAGCCTGAGTTATTTGGCACCAATCAAGACAGGGAGAAATTAGTCTGTTTTTTTCTCCTGCCCCTCCTCTCTGACCCAAATCCTCAGAAGGATTTGATGTATTTGTGCATTAACTATCAAATTCAAAATATTCAAGAACTTCAAGTAAAGAAATACCTTGTGGAGGTACAGAGGAGACACATAAAGCCTCAGCTAAAACACTAGACAAAGATCTTTATCTCAGGAACCAGTGCTGAATTATCAGAAAGATGGCATATTTAGCATGGCTTTTAAAACAAGCACTTCTGGAAGTGGTTATAAAAAGCACGACACACTCCATTRTTGGCACGGATGGAGAGTGAAGAGGGAGGAAAGATATCTTCTACTTTATTTTGTCAGCCTGTAGAAATTTTTCAATTCAAATGCACRGGCTTCTTTTAAAAAATTCAGTTAGAAGACTGCAGAGAGAGCCTTGAAAAACTTGGAAGTCAAATGCAGGAACCCATTTTATAGCTAAGGTCCCCTAAATCCCAGCAAGTTAAAATCCTGATAGAACAGTTTCACCACACATACATTAGACTGMCTCCCTTGCCTGGCTGGATATTGATTAGAGTTATTCCTTCTTTCCCAGCTTTGCTGTCTATGACATTTGTATTTATTTTGCAGCTTGTGCAGGTTTTATGGTAAGCCAGGGGTACAGCAGCTGTTTTCATTCTTTTGTTATGTCTGACTTCCTAAAGGCTCAATGGGATAAGATTTCTAAATCTCTCTTTTTGTAGCTGCTCTCTGGCTGTGTGAAGATTGAATCTCATCAGACCATGCATGGAACTTCAGTGCAGGATCAGGGAAATCCCTCACACTTCATGTCAGTGCTTGGAGCATTCCCTGCTCTGTCTTACAGCACTGATGCTACTCCATTGCTCACAAAGGTGAGGCAACAGTGGCACTGACTAACACCAAGCAATCATTCTGGAAACTCTCCCATGAGTTTGTGACTGCATCACCAATGTGACCATGAGGGCCATCCTGAGATGCTGATTGACATCTACTGAAGAACCAGAGCATGACCAAGCACAAAACACGTTGTTTCCTAAGCCAGGACCTGAATTGYCAGTACTTAAAGTGAAGAAAAGTGCCTTGACTCACTGCTGACAYGACTGCATTTCTGATCTTAATATGACAGTGAATCAAACTCCAGCAGGTCCTTCTGAAACTCACTTGTGTGCATACTGCATTTACTGATACTGAACTGAAAGAGGAAAACAAAAGGAAGGACTCGGACTCTGACCAAGAGAAAAGGACAGAAATCTGATAGAAGTGCAGCGTTCCTGCTGTTCTTACCAAAGTCAGCTGTAACAGAGCAGAAAACACAAGCACAAGTGATAACAAGAGACCATAAATTTAAACTAGGGAATTGTGGGAATACATTGGGCTTTTCAAAGTAACTAGGCTTCTGCTAATCATCAAAAAGTTTATAATAATAAAAAAAAACAAACAAACAAACAAAAAAAAAACTGGTTGAATTTTTTGAATTCCCAGAGACTCAATCTTGTTTAGGAAGTAATGGACAAAACTCCGAAAGCCCTGAAAGCACAAACATCTTAAAAAATGAAAACAAACTAACTTCAATCTCCCCTCAAAGGAGCAAGCACATGATTTTTAGGTGCCTACCTAATAATAAGGAGGTGATTTATTCTTGACAATGCTCACAGTTGACCCGCTGACTGTTTCCTCCTTTTGCAGGGTAACAATAGCCCTGGTGAACAGAAGAGAAACAGTAGATATCGTGAAAGATACGGAGAGTTTCAATGCCTTTTCCACAGGACATTTCAGTAAGTAAACTCTGAAAAACATTATCTTCAGGGGTGCAAAAACTGATGTGGGAGAATGTACCAGCAAGGCTCCTTAAACATTGGTCCTGAACATAATAATGAGGTGTTTTCATTACTTCTTGGGAATGGGACAGAGAAGATTCATTAAATACAGATGCAGATCCCCAATGTAAATAAGGTGCCAGTGCATAGCTGAAAGGAATCAGAATGGCTTTGGCAAATAGATGGTTTGGGAAAAGCTGGCAATTCAGCAAGTACAGATGCAAAGTTACATTGTTTGAGGACAACAAACTGCACAGATATGTGACAAGAAATCACTAATGGGCTCATTCCTCAAAAAGGATCAGAGGCTGAATGGAGCCACAGGCTGCCGTGAATAAGGCAGATATGAAAGTGCAGAGGATAAAGAGAAGAGCTGTCAGCTGGATGTGAGGAAATCCCTCTGCTCCACTTAGGGTTAACAAAGAGCAGCTGAAGTACTGCACTGTGCTTTGAAAATTGTACATCAAGAAAAACATGGGGGAAAAATAATGATAAACAAATGGGACTAAGAGCCACAAGACTTCAACAAAATAGTATAAAATATGACAGCAGAGCAGAAGATTGAGGGAAGTCTCATCCTTGTAGAAGGGAAGGAAACCATGCAGCYCATCTCCAATCTTTTCAATACAACAAATTTCAGTTGTTTTGCTGATTAGAAAACTCCATACAGTCTCCAGTTACATTGAGGTTCAATGAAACTTTTTTTGTTCTGCTAAATTAGCCTGCTCCAAAACCACCAGCTTTTCAAAACTCCCAGCTATCTCCAGGCTAGGTATTTTCAATTCTTTCAAATATCTCATCCTGTTTTCATTGATTCCTCAAATATTTTTATTTGGAAATTACTTGGTTCCATAGAAATTACTTGGCTCTGTGAAGTGCATGTCTGGGAACTGCATCACTTGCACACATCCTCTAATCCGAGGACAGACAGACARGAAATTTTGCATCCCCATTACACTACTCAGGACCAGAGAAATCATAAAAGCCAGGATTCTTCCAGATTCCTAAAGCCTTCAGCTACACAGATCCAAGTTGTTCTCTCATAAAACTGCAAGTTTAGAAGCTGATACCCTTTGCCAGCTCTTCTGTTCCTCTTTGTGCCCATCTCCTCCCTTCTCCACCCTTCCAGGTTTAACCTTTTGCTCCTTTTTTCCTTGGCTCCTGCACAAGCCTTTCCACTAAGCACCAGCACCTTAGGATGACTGAAATATGGGCTCCCATTGTTGCACTCAGCAATTGTGTCATCTGATCAGTTTATAGCTTCCTGCTCCTTGACACAGTGGTAATGGAGTCACCTCAATATATTTAATCTGGGCTGGGCTTTAATCAGCACCAGTGACTAATGCAAAACAATTGGAAACTGGAAAG
>NW_026623282.1:3074003-3099003 GCF_030028575.1 Malurus melanocephalus
AAAAAAATCCCTGATCCCAGTGAACAAAGTCCCTGTCAGCACATAGCAGGATGCAGCCAGGTCTGCATCTCTGCAACACAGGCCAGCTTTGGAGCTCCCAGTAACCCCAGCTCATCCAGTTTAATATTGCTAAAAGAGTGCCCAGCATTGCTGCAAAAAAGAGAGCACAGAATGGCACTGAGTTTGTGGACAAAAAGATGAGTGGAAGGGCTGATGTGGAAGAAAGGCTGAGAAAGCAATCCTGTCTCACAGGGCTGGTGAGAGCTGCACATCTGATTTCACCTCCTGCTTCTCTGCAAGGTGGAGGTGGCTGTGGSAGCAGGGACAGCCAGGGTGCTGCTGAGCTGCTGCCACAGTCACACCCCAGATAAGGGGAGGTGCCCCTGGCTGGGGTCAGGTTCAAAAGCAGAGGTGCCACGTACCCAAAACCAGGGGACATCTGCYTCAGGCTGCCTCTTCTGCTAGGGAAAAAAAACACCAGTGAGGGCAGAGAAAAGTAAATTAAAAGGGCTGGGAATCAATATAAAAGGCAGAAAACCAGTGGGATTTTGTCTGATAACAATGAGAGGAATGCCAGGTAAAATCTCCTAGGAAAAGAATAAAATCAAATGAAATGGAAGAAAACATGATGAATACTTAATGCTRGCTTTGCATCACAGCCCAAAATAGAACATGACTTCACACAGAGACACAGCAGAGGGGCTGGGAGGTGAGAAAGTCCAGCAAAATGGAAATTAAACACCAGACTAAGGTCTGATGTCATCTTTGCTATTATTTCAGGAAAGGATTATAGAAAGATGGTGTCTTACACTAGACCAACTAATACCTTGGATAGAAGTCCAGACTTGCGTCCAGAAAAGGCCAGTGAAGCTGGTGAAGGTCTGGRGCATAAATCTGATGAGGAGCAGCTGCAGGAGCTGGCTGTGTTCAGCCAGAAAGAAAGAAAAGGAGGCTCAGGGACCTTCTCACTCCCTACAAATGCCTGAAAGGAAGGTGCAGCCACTGGGGTTTGGCCTCTTCTCCCAGAAGACAAGGGGACACAGTTCTAAGATGCACCAGGGGAGGTTTAGGTTGGACATTACAAGGAATTTCTTCACAGAACGGGTGATTAGACATTGGAATGGGCTGCCCAGGGAGGTGGGGGAGTCAACATCCCTCGAGGTGTTTAAGGAAAGAATGGATGTGACACTCRGTGCCATGGTCTGGTTGACATTGTGGTGCTTGGTCATAGGTTGGACTTGATCTCAGAGGTCCTCTCCAACCTACCTGACTCTGTGATTCTGTAAAAACAGCTGTGCCTYCACCTCAGCTGGGTCTGAAATAGCATTTGGTCCTTTCCCACATCACAAATGCAGCCTGTGCCATCTCGCTGGGACAGCAGAATTGGCCTTATTTGTGGTAAGGCTGAAAAACTACTTATATTTCCCTTCCATTTTTTTTCAAAAATAAAAAGATCAACTGTTTCAGAGTAAGACTAGTGCTTCAGAACATCCTAAGTTTATTTTAAAAAAATCATTAAAAGCTTCAACAATAGTACTGAAGTAATTTTCTGATACAAACTCCTAGAGCTTTCTGGAATAGCTACATCTCTTAGCATATATGTGGACACCCCAGTACACTTGAAAAGAGCAGTGGTGCTTAAAGGACCAATGATACCAGCACATATCATTGACCTTTAAAGCTTCTTTTTGCTTCTACATTTCCAAAAATCCAAAAGTAGTTCAAACTAGTAAAGACAATGATGAAACTCCTCAGTTGCTGCAAAAATCACAGCACTTTCCATCCCTTTAAGTGCAATTTTGGGAAGGCTTTTGAAATCAAATTCCTTGCACGCAGCACAGATCAGACTGTCAGGATCAGCTTCCTGTTTTCTTTCAGCTCCTCTTCTTATAATCCAAAACATTTTTGCTTTTGTAATCCTGGGAATTATTGATGTTCTCAAGTACAACTCGGGTGTTTCCCTTTGGAATCAGAAAAGAAACAAAAACAATTTTAGGGAAGATTTTCCTTTCTGTTTCTTAGAGTTGTGTCATTTGGGATGGAAGAGAGGGAAGGAAGGAAAAGGTCATGGAACTTGGAAAGGACCAGTGACTGTACTTTACAACAATATAAACCCRTCCTCTCCCTGTCTGTCACGTCAGCTTCTGTAAAAATCACAGATCTGTGTCTTATCTGATACATCCAAATGCAGTCTGAGCTGGTCCTTAAGGGCAGAGCATCTCATGGGTAATCTGGGAAACATTAAATCCTTGGCCGTATCCAGGTTTGTTCTAAACTGCCTGAACAAACCAGGGCAGGGATCAGGACAAAGACAGAAAGAAGGTGGGAATTGGAGAGAAAAACCAAAGACATTGTGCTAACTTACAAATCCATTTCTCAGCACCACAGTACAGCTTGGGTTGCCCTCTAATAAATTACATAAAGACAACATATAAAACGGAACCAAATAAAGAGATACAGAAAGGCTTTCAGCTAACTGAAGATTAATTAAGCTCAAACTTCTTAAGCAGGAAGAAAAATAACTGATGGGTGAAATCAGATCAGGAGTGAGCAATGTGGTGAATGTAAGATTAGTACGTGCTGCTTTTCATAATGCAGGGATTCAGTATCAAATGAAAAGAAATCCCCGACCAAACCCAAAGCAAAAGGTCATTTCATAACAAAAGGTATAATCAGACTTGGGAACTCACTGCTAAGGGATGTTTGGGATGGCAGAAGGATAAATGGGTTCAAAAATGATCAGATGAATTGAAGGAAGAAAGGTTTATTTGCTTTTAAGCACAAGTGTGGGTGACAGATCTGGCTCAGGAAGTCATTAAATCACTAAATGACGAAAGCCAACAGGGAATCCTCAGGGAAATAAAATTAGAAAAAGAACAAACATATATTCATCAGTATATTATTCATTACTGCTCTCTGTCAGAGGCTGCTCCTCGACTCTTTATCAGTTTTCATATTCTGGCACACACAGAAAGGGAACAAAGCTCTGTACCTCTTCTTGTTCTGGGAGATTCCCACAGAAATTCCATCTTGGCCTTGGGATTTGCATAGTTGATTTTAGTCCTGTTCACTCTAGCTGTGTCTGGGAAAMTGAGATATGAGAGAAAAGAAACCAGACTGGTAGATAACATAATTCATTTGATGACTGTAAATTATCTGCTCCTACTCATGTCACCACTACAGCTCAACTACCTGAAATGACGAGGTGTCTGATGCTGTGTAATGCYCTTCTGGATCCAAAGGTCTCTTTACCCAACTTTTGGTGTAAAACACACCAAAAGATCCAATCCAACTGAAAGGACAGACATCCATATGGCACAAAGCAAGCAGAAATAGTTGGTTTCTGGCCATTCATCTACCTTGCTTCCTTCTTTTAAAATCCCTCAAARAATTCTATTATTTATTAGAAGCAACCCAAGACATGAAAAATCACCAGTTAGATTTTCTTTATTGCAGGCCTGTTCAGCAGAAGAAACATTTTCGTTAGCGTTTGCCATTCAGCACAGTGGTTCCTGGCACTATCAGCACAAAGCAAGGAGTGCAAAACCCCCAGTTTTGTATCACTGCTTTTAAAAGGGTCTTCCTGGAGGAATTAATTGTAAAATTTTCCTATAAACTCATGAATTGGTGAAGGTGCTTGGAAGTAGTGCTCTTTATAACAATTGCCCTTTACAACAAGTGTACTTTGACTGCAGCCTGATTATCACAGAGTGGTTTGGGTTGGGAGAGATCCTAAAGATCATCCWGTTCCAATCCCCCTGCCACAGGCACCTTCCACAACACCAGATGGCTCAAAGCCTCATCCAGCCTTGAATACTCTCAGGGAGGGGGCACCCACCACTYCTCTGGCCAGTTACATATCTTGATATCTCTAACAAAAAACAGAAGAGCTCAAAGGTGTCTGTGGCACAACACATCCCTCTCCACCCATTTAACAGAGCTGTTACAGAGTCTCTCAATGGAGTAGAGGAACTTAAACCTGAAATTTTCAGTGCATTCCCCACATCCTCCACCCCCAGGATTTTTTCTGTGAATGCCCACTGAATAACCTGGAGGAAGACACACGTATTGTGGTTTCCCATCTCTGCAGCAAAGTGAAATTCCCTCTGGTTAACCACCTGCTAGATGCATAACATGGCATTTACTTCAGAGTGAACCTTAACCAAGAGGCACACAGACACCCCAACTGTGTTGGCTTCACAGAATTCCACCACTGGAGGTTTTTACTGTTGAAAATCCAGGGATTTCATATGTATTTGCTTGAGAAAAGAAGCAGCTTCCTGCAGTTCTCTAAACATGCCCTCACTTCACCCCAGCAGTTTTACCCGGGTACTTTTGACCGGGACACGCAGGAGCACAGAACATTCACTTCCTTCTCTGGCTCACTGAAATTCCCTGATTTCATCACGCACAACTCGCTGTGACAGCCAGGACTCGCACAGGAAGCCAAGAAGATCCCTTGTTAACGACAGCCTGAGGACAACCAGCTGCCTGGGAAATCACAACAAACACTTTAATTTCTTCAAACAAGTTTTGCAAGCAGCCGTGCACGTGCGTGCACACAGAACGCACATATTTATTGTGAAACCTGGGGTGACAGATAGAACAACTGTTTACTGCCTCARCTACACATTTTTTTCCTAGAATGTTGTGTTTTTAAACTTTTTCATGCCCTAAAAGCTTGCTGAAGTGGGGAGCTCTCACCCCATCCAGTTTAACTTTTATTTGACCATGGGTTTTCAAACCACCCCAGGAATAAAGGTGCAGCACTAGGATCCCATGAGTCACTTCAATACCACAATGCCTCCATGTTACTTCAATTAACATCCATTATGTCTGTAATAATTAGACTAAAAAATCCTTCTAGAGATTAGAAGGATTGCCTCAAGTGATATATTTCAGCACTGACCTGGAGAAACCTCCAATAACATCAGGAACTGAAATTAGGGCTAAGGAAACCTAAGCGTTGGGTTTGGTTTTTTTTTTGTTTGTTTGTTTGATTGGTTGTTTTGGGTTTTGTTTTGGGTTTTTTGGTCCCATTTAACTTTAAACACATCTGCACAGTGCATCAGAAGAGCAGCAAGGAGTCTTGAGGTGCTCACCTTTAAAAAGCAAACTACAAGCCACAGGAATCTCATGCAGAAATACCACCTGCTTGTGTTACTACGCTGTTATCTGCTGCTAAGCAGCTCTGCTCATGTCTGCTCAGAGAAACCAGGAACAAAATCTCAGCAGCATGACTGGGAACACAGCAGGCCATATACAGCTCTTCATTCCTGGAAGACAAAGTCCACCTCTGGAAGTGCTCCAAAGAGCATCTCTAAACACACCAGGCATTGCAGGGACAGTTTCATTCACTGACAGGGCCACCAAGCCCCCTCCTCTCACCAACATCCTCTGATTATACAGGAACAGGAGAGGATTTCCCACATTTCCTGCACAGGAGTGTGGAACGACTTTCAAATCTGCTCCCAAGGTAGGAGTGCTGATGTCCAAAATAAAATCCCTGCATGTTAAAGGCTGTTACAAATCCATCGACACTGAAGAAACCCCAAAGGGCTGGCGTCACTCTGCATAACCAAGGGGACCCATAAGCAATGTGGAAATTCCATCCTTAAGTCATTGACTGCGACATCCTCTGGCAGTTTTCATCACTGGTACCTCACGTCAGAAAAAGAAAAATCTTTCATCTCGCAGTGTAGCCTCTTTTATGGCTTGTTGCTTGAACTCACACATAGACAGATTTTTTCTGGTTTAGTGTGCTGCCAGAGGGCCAAGAGGTTTTTTTTTCCTTTTAAGCAGATTTTTTAATTCTTCTGGGTTTTCCCCCCAGTCTCCCCATCCAGCGACTGAATTATGTACCTGTGGTAAGAGCTGTCACGTGCCAGATGTTGTCTTGCAGTCCTGTGGCCAGTCTGCCCCATCAAATGGCCACAGGGTTGTGTCACCTCTCCTGAACAGACTCCTGGTGCTTGTCCACCYTCTGTGACCAGGGACTGCTTGCTGAAAAATGCAGGACTACATAGGGCAGGAGTACAAACCATGGATGGGCTTCAGATCAGCTACCTGAGATCATGTTCAGAGCATCCTTCTGAGCCCCAGAGACAGAACTAGGAAAGCTTTAGAGATGCTGAGCAGTGTTGAAACATGAACAAATGACAAACCATGGCTGCTACATTCACTTCATCCAATCACCCTTCTCCCAACACAAATCTCTTCTTTCTCCTGCCTCAGGATGCTCCTTATACTTTCAAATGGTTTCCTCTTCCACTTTGGCATAAGCTACTAATCCAAGGCAGAAATGCACATGGTAACAACCATAAATTTTGCAAAAGCTCAAGGGGAAGAATGAGAGAAGTAGAGTAGAGTAGAGTAGAGTAGAGTAGAGTAGAGTAGAGTAGAGTAGAGTAGAGACTAGAGTAGAGTAGAACAGAACAGAATAGAATACAATATGCTTTCTCTCCTTACATGCATCACAGCTCTTAAGCTTCTTTGGTGCACAAGTGTTAAATCAAATAGTTTTGGTCCTTTWCCTTATCAGCAGAAGAGAGAAGGAGACTTTGGAGCTTGTGGAAGACACTGATAACTCTGGTGGAGACTCCAGAGCAAATATGACACACAGGTGAGCTCCCACCATGGTGACACGAGGCAGTCCTGCAACACCCACACAGCTGCTTTTGCATCTCCTGGAATGAGAGGGAAAAGAGTTGTGCTTCCAAGAAGGTATAGAGGAACAACAGAATAGACACTGGAGGAGAGGAAACAAACCCCTTCATGGAAATGTAATTTATTCAGCATACTGGAAAAAATGCAGCATAGAGATCAGATCTTAAGAGATTATAAAAAAATGTATTATTTTCATAGGAAATAAAGACTAATTAAAAAAGGGTAGAAAAAGTAATTTCTTGTGTGGTCAACACAAGAAACAGAATTTGATCTTACACTCACTTGCTACAGATCTGGAAAATAAAGGAGAGAATGTCATCAGTTCAGAAAAAATGGACTGAGAAAATTGGATAAATCGGTGGAAAGTTGGAAAAGTCAGACAAAGTTGAAAATTCTGAAAAAACCAAATTAATCAAATGTGACAGCACARGAAGAGAGACTTTTAAWGGATAAGCTGGAGTGTCATGYAAATGCRGTTTCTTAAAACCTCATTGTTTTATCAGAAAAAGTTACTGCTCCATRAGGATGTTGTAATTTCTGTGCAAATATTCCTGAATGCAAGAGAAGGGGAAGAAAAATAAAAAAGAAACAGCTTCACATGYTTGTTAACTTATGGAAAAGTCAGGGTGACATTTTTTACATAATTCCTTGTTCCAATTCTGCCTTGGTGCTAACTTACTGTGGTACCTCTTTTGAATCATTTGAACAAAATGATTCCTTATACCGTGAAAGGGAGCTAATGAGTGACTTCCATCCTTTAATTGCCTGAAGAGTGAATACAACACAACTTGTGTTTGCTATGGGACAGGAAAAAGAGAAAACTTTTTCTCCTGATCCCATGGAGAGTTACCATTAACATCAGTAATACATGTATTTTTGTTAAAAAGTAGTATTTTTGTTAAAAAGTAGTATTTTTTGCTAAAAAGTAGTGAAATATTTGATTGAACTATGAAACTCAGCATTACTGAGAAGGACATTTTCAGTGATCTTTTGTTTGTGCTCAGTACATTACCAGCCAATATGACAGCATTACCTAAAATTAGAAGAAGCATATTAAAAAGATGTCTAACAGATAGCATTACCTTTCAGCAGAAAAAAAAAAAAAACCAAACCATCCAACCATCCAGGCTTGTGGAGAAYGAAGATAAACAGAGAGCATAACAGTGGATACCTGGCACACTCCCAAAGCAGGACATCACTGGTGTGAGTGGAAGGAATCCCCAGTTCTGCACTGACATTTGCTGAGCTCACATCCCAGTGAAAACAAAAAGCCACCAGGCATGGGAAAGAAAAGGATGATGACAGCAGACAACAAAAGGGAACTTCAAAAAGATGTTCACTTCCAGATGGCAGCTGGATTTTTGTCCAGTCTAGTCAAACCCAGCATGATCAACACGTGACCTCTTCAGCACACACAACCTGAACAACAACTCCTGCCCTTTTGGAGTTACTTCCATGAAGGTAGAAGCAATACCTCTTCTCACCCCAGAAAAAACACCTACTTCAACACTCTAAGAGGAATTGATATGAGACCACTGGCCCTTTTCAGGCAGAGACAGTGGAACATCTTGGGATTTCCTACCCAGCATGTGCATTCCCACTGCAAAACACTGAAATTCTTAGGGCCATGAAACTGTGCCACCTTTGTGATCTTTGAGATGGTTTTGGGGAGGGGGTGTGTGATAATTCTGCTGCTGTGGTTTGGTTAAAGATGGTTTCCTGTGAGGCTGAGCCTTCAGCCTGCAAGTTTCAAAAGAGGAGAAGAAAAAGAAAATAAAAAAACCCCGAAATACTGATGAGCAGGCTAGACGCAAGCTTGGACTCTCCAGGAAACCACAAAATAACCCCTCTGAAGGCTGCATGAAGTGCTATTTCTGTGCCTTTATCATCTTTTMAGGAGACAAGAATGGAGGAGGAGAGGCTAAAGAAGAGAGCTGAGCATGAAACCAGAGCTGAACACACACTGAACGAATGCAGGCACAAAGGAACGACCGAGAAATGCCAAACCCTACCGAAGCCAACGGGAACTCCAGCAGAAACTTCCTGGATGAAAATCCTTGTAGACAGGAACAAAGACAGACACTGAGTGTCAGCATCGGAGCCATGCATGGGAATGTCCCTGCTGAGATGAGCAAGCCATGCATGAATGGTGTGCTGGAATTACCGAGCTGCTTTCAGCGATGCAAGGTTAGGCCACCACAACCAGACTGTGGTTGAGGGATGCAGTTATTTTAAGCAGATCTTCTGCATAGTGGGGAAGATAAATGAGGCGAGGAAATTGTTAGTGGGATACCATTTGTGCATTGTTAGCCTTTTAACCATCACCACAAGGGTTTGGAAGCCAAATGGTCAAGAGCAGAGATTGGCCTCAAGCCTGCCTGGGGCAGAGATGTTCTGTATCTGCTCCAACTCAAAAGTCACCGAGACACACATACACTAAAATCTAACATGGGAGTATGGCTCAGCTGCTTCATTCAGTTTTAACACTTAAAACTGGGCAACATTTCAAAAAGAGATCAGCTAGAAGAGGGAAAGCATATCAGATTAATGCCTCTTAAATGACAATGAACTGACCTTTGCCTCCACCATGCCTCATTGTTCAAATTCATTTTCTAGCAGTGAAAAAACACAGAATGCTGCATTCATTAGGCTGAACTCCAGCTTTAAATTATACCTGCTCYTCTGGAAGCCACAGGCACCTAACAAGCTGCAAGTGATGCTTGTTCTACTAAGAATTGGAGCAGAATCCAACCTTAAAAAATGAGATATCAGTTGCTTGAAACATCATCTGACCAAGGCAAAACAGTGCCTTGCAGGAAATTATGAGAAAGCTTTACCCCATAATTTAAAAAATATTAAATAAGAAAAGCTCACCTAAATAATGAAGCCAAAATATTAAGTCAAAAGTTCTCTGTAGCAGGTGACGGATCTGTGCTGCAAGAAATGAAGCATAGAGCATTTTTCCATCATAACTAACACATTCCTTAAACATCTATTTTGAACATTGTAGTCTTTCAGTTAAATGACTGCAGTTCCAAATAGATTCACATTTTGCATTTGCATCTCATGAAGTTTTGTTTTAAACTTGTATTCACGACTGTATTAATGGTAGCAAGGAAACGTCTGCTTTTTAAAAAATCTTCTGTTCCAAATGAAACGATAAAGATATAGGGGAGAGAAGGAAAAGCACCTTTTCTTCTCAYACCAGGAAAACCCTTCTTAGGAATAATGATTAGCCCATATTAACACAGACTCCACTGATTTGATACATGAACAACCTCTGTGTTTCACTATTGCTATGAAATTATTCAGTCTGKGTTCAAACRGGTCCTGGTTTGAACAGAAARAGGAATCCATTGATAAGATAGGGAYGCTCCATGCTYTGACACTGACTGAYTACTGCTTTCAGCGAGTCATTTAACTCTGTTTGCCCTCCCGTTSACCTTACAAATGTCATACATGCCCTCACCATCAATGTGTATAAGAAAAGTGCAATCTAAGGACAAAACAATCTTATCGGACCACTTCTTTTTTGGTACTTGTTGACTAGCATGAACTACACGGAAAGGTTATAAGGGTTCCAAGTACAAGCACACTCCAAGTTAAGAAATGACTCTTCAGCAAAGCATCAGTTCAGTCTTTCACACCCATGCTATGGCTGCATTTTTATAACCATATCCAAACCAGGAGACTCTTGCTTCACTGGAGATGTAAGTGGACTTAGCTGGGGGAAAGACTGCAGCAGTGAAGGAGACWTTGGTACACCAGACATTCTCCACATGGAGCTGTAAGAAATTCTAGGAAAAATCCTTCCTCCTTTGCTGGTATCCACTATCTTTGATCTCCTGAAACACAGGAGCTCTGTGATAGCCTCAGCTGAGGAAAAGCTGAACCAAGGCTGAAGCACAGACAAATTGTGCTTGCAGCAGAGAAGACATCTGGGTTTGGGCTGCCTCTTTATTCCTTTGGCCTCCCTCTGTGGCTCAGGTCTACTTCCCWTGGCACAGATGTGCTCTATGGCAGCTGTGCTTCCTTGGCCCCTGAGGAGGGGTCCTAGGGGACAGAACCAAGCAGCAGCATACTGAGGAGCAAGGCTCTACCTCTGTGTAGAGAGATGGATGTGCCAGGTGGGATCAGAGATCCACAGCTGATGTGGCAGGCTGGAGTGGAGGCACGAGCTATGAGATCCACAGCTGATGCTCCAGGGGATCAGAGAGTGCAGGGTAGCTGAGAGGGAGAAGCTGGAGTGGCAGGGGAGGGGATAAAGCTTCACTCAGCAGTGAGTGTGGAATGATAAGTGTGCACAGGAATGTACAGAGCCAAAGCCTGCTTTGATAGATCTCAGTATTTAAAGTTACTTTGGACTCGATACCCTGTTACTGCAATATTGTCACCATTAATGTGACTTCTCAAATGCTTTAAGGAGTCTGCAAGTGGGAATGAGCCAGAAGTTTAATAAAATAGATGAAAAACTCAAAGAAGAGGAAAGGAAACAATGGTTTGCATGTAAAGCCTCGGTGCCTGTACAGAACATGGGACAAACAGATAAGGATAAAGCATTTTTACACCACAATCAGAAAATGAGCCAAAAACATCACTGCTGGTAATCTTTAACTACAGAAACAAGAAAAAAAAGTAATTATGATTTCATCAAAACMTACATGCCCTCAGATAAGTAGAAAGCTGAGGAAGTTACAATATTCTTGTTTACAGTTACAGAATTCTTGTCCTGTCAAAGCTTGTGAAAAGCTGTATTCCTTGAAAAGGATTCCAGGCTGTTTCCATCTCCATGTGTGCCCASAGACAGGCTGCATGCAGTTACATGACACAGCAAGACACTCCATCCCAAGCTTTTACCGCTGCCACCAGACTCTGATCCATTTTATTGCAGTGTTTTCACCACAATCAAGCCTTGCAAGACACCTGCAGGATACAGGCAGGTACAGAAAAGGAGAGGATAAAGCTGAGAATCTGTTCACAGCAGCTGCACAGCCCRGGGACGCAGCACAGCTGTAAGAGCCTGTCAAACTACGTACAGTAAAATCCCCTCAAAGAGAAATTACGAAGACACCTCAGCCAATGAGCACATCCTGACTCCCACAGCTATGGAGAAGTGCTCAGGGGAAGTGCGCACTGAGATCCTAGCAAGTGTTTCAGGATAGTTCCTCTTCCSATAGTCAGCTTTGGAGCAATCACAGCCTGGGTGGAATTCACCTGAAGAACCCTGGACATGAAAAAAAATTACTTCTAATCATCAATAGCTGCAAACATCTGAGYAGAGATGAGGATGTGGGAGGAGGGAACTGCAGTCTTCCAGCTTCTGAGAAGAGCAAGGAGGAAGTACAGGGCCAATGCCAGCTAATTCTGCTCTMTCACATTGGAGAGAGGAAGAAAAAGCTTTCTTCCATTCTTCCTCATTGGGAAAGAAATCCAAATCCACTGTGGGACATTCAGAGTCCCCCACATGGAAAAAYGTCAAAGAAAAGCAAATTCTGCTTGAAGAAGGCAGTTATCACAGAGATAGAAAGAGGTATGTTTGCACAAGTGCATTAAGTAGGTGAAAGAATGTATTAAAGTAAAGCATCTGAATTTAGACTATTTGAAAACTCATAAAGAGGGACCAATCTCTATGTCGCGGACCAGTATCATTCTACACAAACCTCTGTCACAAAATTTGAGTACAAAAGAGCCAGATTAGAAATGCCTGTGTCTCCTACTGCGTGCTCACTCACTTGTCCCACAAAGGTGGGGGATTTTTCATAGGATTAACAGCACTCAGGAATGTAATTCCTGACATTTCCTGTACAAGTGGAGCAGCTTCTTTGCTTCAGAAAGAGATTAACACCATGACACCASAATCCATTCCACAGAAAAGCAAAATTGAGGAACAAACAGCAGCCAGTTGTCTCWGCTCTCTTCCCAAGTCTCTCCCTCTCCCACTGTCCAGGCATATCATATGGGCCATCTCTGAAGTGCCTGTACACAAAAAAAAATGCAAAAAAGAAGAAATTGGAAGTCCATGTGCCGGCACAAAGCTGTGGTATTTTTAGGAGTTGAGATATGGTGGGATAGTTCACATGATTGCACTGCTGGAATGGATGGATGGATGGATGGATGGATGGATGGATGGATGGATGGATGGATGGATGGATGGATGGATGGATGGATGGATCTCCAGGAACGTAAAAAGAGAAAAGTGAGACCTTGGGACAATGTTCTTTGCAAAGAAGTGACCTTAATGTGCAGAACTCTACAAAGCAATAGGTGACAGTCTGATCAAAAGCTTCGGGGTCAGGATGAGAAAGGAGACAAACAAGCATAATAGCATGATCAGAKTCTGCTCCAGGACACCAAAACCAGGAGAAAGTTGATGAAATCAGCTGTCATCAGCCAGGAAGAGAAGCCTTTTGACTGCAAGCCCTGTTTCTGTCAGGGATAGGATAAGTGGACAGAACCTCAAGGTGTGCCAGGGAGGGTCAGGGTGGGCATCAGGAAGAATTTCTTCATGAAAGGGTGGTTGAGCACTGGAACAGGCTGCCCAGGGAGGTGGTGGAGTAACCATTTGTGAAAATGTTCAAGAAATGACAAAATGTGGCACTTAAGTGCTGTGGTTTAGTTGATGGTGGTGTTTTTGGTCAGGGGTTGGACTCTCTGATCTTGGAGGCTTTTACCAACCTCAATGATTCTGTGATTCTCTCTGAGGGGTTTCACCACACCAGCATCTACCTGGGAGGGCAGCAAGGATGGGTGCAAGCAATACAGGAAAACTATCCTGACTGGCACCTTTTTCATGAAAGTGAAAAGTCGATTAGGAGAGGCACCCCCTGCTCAATCTGCTGCTTATTAACGAAGATGAACTATTTGAGGCTGTGAAGGCTGATCACAGCCTCAGCAATCCTAAAAGGGTGATTTAGATTCTGAAAGAAGCGAGGTAGGTGGGTAGYAGAACAGAGATCTTGCACTTTGGAACAGAAGATCTCTGCTTGTTGAGGGAAGTGGCAGGCAGGATCCCAYTGGAAGCTGAGGCAAAGGGACCAGCTAGGAGGCCAGCTGATCTCCAAGAACAACCACATTAAACAGAACAGACCGTGCTGATGTGCAGGAAGTCAAGCAAATGTGGCAGGGGGCCAGCTCCGCCCAAGGGGGAATTCCAGACTGAGCTCAAACACTAATAGGAAATGTASGGGAGGTGGAAGGGGGACAGGCAACTTAGGAGTGTGGAGACAAAGCCTGARCACATAGGAAGGCAGGAAAATAAAAGCTTATCTGGAGCTGAAACAGGGAAGGTGTGCCGAATGCAACAAGAAGTACTGCAGCAGCAAGGAAAACATGGATCCATGGGAAAAGAACACAAAAAAAAACCAACAAACCACCAAGGTACAAAACATCTACTTGGCTGGGAAAGTCTGCTTTCAGACTTCTCTGAAGGTAGGGGCAGTCTATGCAAGTGCAGCATGATCTCAAGCAGAGAAAAAGTGGAACGAAGCATCACAAAAGGTAGCAGAAGGCTGGACTGGATGACCTGGGACATCCCTTCTAATCTGAATTAGTTGTGACTAAAATTCCCAGGGATCACCATTAACCATTTTCTATCCAAAGAAAAAAAAAGTAGAAGTGTCATCTCAGTCTATCATCTTAAGCAAAGCTATGCCAAAGCTAAAAGCTGCTGTATTGCAAGACAGAAGATGTAACAATGCATACCCAAAATGGTGATTTTAATTTCATTAACAGTTATTATCCATGTGCACTACTCTGACATATGCTGACATATCTAGTTATGTCTTCAGACACCAATATCTCAGGTGAGATGGGGCCAAACACAGTGCTGCCCTCCAAAACACATCARAAAAGATGGTAACATCATTGCTTCCCCCATTACCAAGCAGCTGCCATCAGAGATCTGGTGTCTGAAATTTAATCCTRTAATACTCTAAATATTAAAAGATCCCCAAGTGTTTAAAGCACGTCAAAGCAACAATCAGAGCAAAATGAGGCTGGAAAAACCCCTACAGGGGCACCTTCTTGTGGAGCACAGTAACAGCCAATTTGAAGGAAAAATACAGAGGTATATTAGCTCTGTGAAGAGAACAAACTAAACAAATATTATGAAAATAAGTAAAACATCAGTATATTATCAGGTCTCTGTAAAGATCCCTTCACTGAAYTATCAGCTAGGCAAGCTCTTTTACATGTTCCAAATTCATTTGTAGCCTGCAAACACAGAAAGCCACCATTTTAATGATGGTTTTTAAATAAAGCAAGGTCAAGTGCTAAGGCAAGGCTGCTGCAACAATCAAATACAATCTACACACYCAGTCCCAGAGCTRCAGCAGGAGGGAGCTGAGCAGTAASAGTCTTTGAACAATAAAGCTTTTAAAGCTCAAGCCTTTTTCAGACCCATCTTAGAAGCTGAAACATGCTCAGCTGAGTATATGCACTCAAGAGATGTTTGCTTTAATGAACTGAAAGTGTCAACTTCCCATTGGTGCGTCAGATGGACTTTTTCTCAAGCAGTGGAAACAATTGTCTAGGCAGCACTTGTGTGTGCAGCAGACACCACCGAGCTGCTAAAGTACCTTTCAGAATAAATTTGAAACTATGAGGAGAGACCATTCATTCTTTACCTCTGAATCAGGAAGTCCACTCATTCAAGCAATCACCAGGCTCCTGCAGCAAAACATGTAACATTCACACCACCTCCACCACTCCTCCTCCGAACATTAACTCACAAAAAGCCACTCAGAGGCTTTCTCAAGCCCACCAGGAAAACCAGCAGGGGCTTTCTGCAGGTGTAGTTTATGGCACTCTAAGGTCAACAGCTAATTTCAGCTAGGGAAAGCCCACTGCCATTTATTTATTATTTCCTTAATACAACTGACACAGAGTGAGTAGATTATAAAGGGAAAGACCTAAGACAATTATGACTCAGCCAGAATGAAATGAGGCTYCCCATCAACAAACCAGCCCGAGACAGTATTAACAAATAGAGCACATCACATGCCAGGTTAATACAATATTCCACCACAAACAAACATTACTGTAGCAATCCTCACACCATGATTGTCACATAGTAAAAAAATCTGCCACAAAAATATGATCTTTAGGCTGAAGTAAGCCAGGTGCTTCACAATGGCAATGYTGTTTTGTTTCACTTTGAAACCCTTTAAATGCATGGGTTAATTTCCACTCCTTCCCCAGAACTTGCTCAGAAGTCATAAATAAGCTTTCTATCTCTATTAGTAAAAACAGAGACATCAAACATGAGTATAAAGGCTARAAAGTAAATGAACAATAATAACAAATAGAAGATCAATTTATTACAACTGATGAACAGATTGCCCAGAAATGTTTTACTGTCCATCCTAAAAGGTTCTCAAGGCCAAACCAGATAAAGACCTGAATAACCTGATCTCTTTTCAAAGCTGACCCTGCTTAGACCAAGAAGTTGGATTGGAGGATTTCCCAAGTTCCTTTTGCCTTGAAWTATTCTGTTTCATATTCTTGCTACACAGACTTCTTGGGTTCAGACTCACTAAAGAGACTGAATTTCTTCAGGCCTGGCAACAGAGACATGCTCTTATGCAGCTTTCAGAACTAAAACKCCCCTTGCAGGCTTTCCAGCCTTCAAGTATTCAAGTGAGAAAGCCATTATCCCTCCAGCCCAATAAAATCAAACCATCAGCTCCATGATCACCTATTGCCAGGCAGTGCAGCAGCTTTTGAGAGCAGTCCAGTGAGTTGGGCAACAGCCCTTGAAGCAGCACAGGGARGGTGCCAGAGAGCATCTAAAAAGATGGCCAGGCTGGAACTCGTGTGCTAGACTTCAATATCCTGCCAGATTTCAGGGCTCACCAGAAACCACAATCCCCRTTAAGTTTGCAGCCCACACATCACGTCTGTTGTTGGGCTGACGTAYCAGCACAGCAGGCAGGGTGGCAGGAGGTGACATCTTTCAACTGGCAAGCCTCAGCCTGTTTCCTGGAAGTGTCAAACTAGACTGAATCAAACACAATCAAAATTTGAAAGAGAAGCCAAAAACCTCTGCAGAATGCCCGTTACCCGATTGCTGTGGCCAGCCCTCTGCTGGCTGCAGACCTTCTCCGACTGCCACCTCGTGTCTTCCAAAAGCACTGCCAGCAGCAGCGGGATCTTGCACCAGGACTTCTCTCCAGAGCTATCAAGACTTTGCTCTGCTAAACATTCATTTTCTTAACCGACAGGGAGAAGTGCAATTAAAATTCCAGCCAAACTCATAAAACAAATCTCWGTCATCTGCTTTTATCAGTTCCTGGCCAGGAGCGCCCCAGGCTAATTGCCTTAATGAGTCAGMCAGAACTCTCTTTGGGGCTCCATTGGTTATTGCATTAATTTTGACAAGAATAGTATCAAATTACATTTGCATCTTCATTGTTACATGAAAATTCACCACCTTTTTTTTTTTTTTCTCCCTGGAGAGTGCAGCTGCTAAGTTCTCCTCAAAAACCTCATCTCTCCTTTGAGATATGTCCACTGAGACACCACACACGACATACCAGGGACAAAGAACTGGAAATTATTTAAAATCTAGATAATATTTAAGACATTCCTGATGCTGATAGCTAAACATCAAGAGTTGATAACGGAAAACACCAGTGAAGATTACAGTGAACATAAAATAGGAAGCCCACTTGGCCACAAAGCACAAACTTCTGTACTGGCCAGACCACTCTCACTTGTAGTCAGAACATTTCCTTTCCTGGGTGCCTTCTCCAACAAGGGACTGCCAGAATGCCACCATAAAAGGGAGCAGGGGAGTTTCAGTGACTCACCCTAGAGGAAAAGCAGGACATCGCTTCCACACCCCAAAAGGACAAGAACCACACTAATTATTTTTGTTTCCAACCAGTGAAATTCACATGTGGTAAGTTTTGAAARCTGGGTTTCCAACATAACCTATCTTCCGCCTTGGTTACACAGAAAAAGGCAAACCAAATTGCATCTAGGTGAACATTACCCTGAAAAGGCACTTGAACCTTTCAGGTTAAACTTTGGGTCTCATCAGCACTGTAAAGTTTTACAATCCTGACAAAGCCCACTTCCTGTCTAGGTTACAGGGAAGACAGGATATAGGGAAGATTACTTTCTCACCTGAAGACCAAGACATTGGAAAACTGATTTTTTTTTTTTTCAGATAGTGTCAAATTTTATAGTGAATTCTCATTAAACAGCTTCAAAAGGCAACTTTCCATTCTATCAGAAGTCATCCCACCAAACCAAGATGCTTAAACACACTTGGCCAAGCTCTTCACATAGACATGTTGTCCTTGCCCTGTATTCACACCGCAGATCATTTTAGCTCCTTTTACACTTCTCAGCAGGAAATGGCATGCAGTAGCTGAATTCACTGAACCCATTCTGAGCTGATCATTGGAAATTAGCTCACTCCCATGCAAATAAGTACATCTGCTACGAGACAAGTATCCCCACTCAATGCAAAACTCGCTGTCGCTGATTAAAGCTCTCAGTTTCTTTCTATTAGCAAGAGTAAAGTGAACTGAGTAAGTCATGTGCTTTCCTGGAAATTCATTTCTAGTGGGTAGAAACCATTGCCATTCTACAGAGTCCACAATCACTGCTGCAGATCACATTTATATCATGGTTGAACTACCTGAGTCTTTCACATTTCAAGTTTCTTCAGCATTAAAGGTGTGAGCCAGACGATTCACTTCCTCATACATTGGATGGTGATACTGTACCAGGGAACCAGGCCACACAACACTGACCTCAAAATGCAACYTACACCATTAATTAGCATTTAATGCTCCCATCACCTCACTTACTAAATATTTCTGCTAAACTTCTTCACAACACCTTTCAGATGAAAATTCCCCTCATTGGCCTGTTCCATGATCTAAAGACCAAACACCCTTCAGAGGTATAAAAGAAGTATTTAATAACAACTGTTGTATTTTAGGAGTACAAAAGTGATACTCAGTTTTTAGGGTCATTCACAGTTCCTATTCCCACCAAGAAACGTGGCCATATATGATGGAAAACAGCAACCAGGTTAACCCAATACCATGAAATGGTAAAACAAAAGAGCCAGGAGCAAGAGGTGAGAGCAATCCATAGAACACTGAACACTAAGGGTTTGCACTGATATCTGGCCACAGCTGGGAGGTACATGCTTCTTGATTTATGAGAATTTACCAAAAGAGACTGCTACAGACCAGGAAATCCACAGCACCTGTCCATCCCAGTGACAGCCTCCTCCAGCAAAGGACATGCTGTTATTGTGGCAGGAATGAATGAGCTAAGAGAGAAACACCAGACACTCCTCTTTTTCTCTCATCCAGTGCAGTTCAGAGAACAAGGRGGAGTTTTACTTTGCTCTGATCCCATGGAGGTCACTCACAACATGGTCTGACTACAGCACAGGGCACTCCATCACTTTTCAGTGATGCCACTGTTCACTCAYGGGAAGAAATGCTACAGCACGATGCTGGCACTTCAGGCATGCACCAATTAAAACTCTAATCAAACAAATCAAGCCCCATATTATTAATTCTAAAGTTCTTCTGTCAAAAAGTTAGAGGAGAACATTACTACACAACCCAGTTGTTCTTCAGCTATTTCCAGGGAAYCTCAGCCACAAGGTCTGTAGGAGCAAGAAGGACTGACATGATGATCTGGGAGATGGTGTAAGTAAATGGATGAGGAAAAGAATATATAGTGCAAAAGTCACCACAAAGCAGGAGTGTAATGTTTCACAGTGTTCTCCTCTCTGTGATCCAGCCACAGTTCTTGTCTAAATCCTCATGACATTAGACACACTTGTAATTCAGCCAGCAACTTAGGTCTCTGAATGTCAGGGTTCATGTTCCAACTCTGTTTCAGAKGTGCACTGAGCTGAGGTAGCTCCGTTTCATCTCTGCACTGATGCTTCTTCTGGAAAATGGAGTCAAGTTGTTGTTGCASCACATCTTTCCTGCCTCACCTTTTCCAGCTGTACATCAGTGTGGTACACCAGTGTCAGCTTGGAGACATCTTCACCACAGTTCAGCTCCTCATCAAAAATCCTCCTAGGAAAGATCAATTCTCAGTGCAGTGATGAGCAGCTGGATTGCATGGACCACAATACAACAGAAATACTGTCAGCTGCTTAGGGCAAAAACCATTTAAGAAAGTGATTAAATTAAAATCTTTCACTAAAATAAAGTAACACATTTCCAAAGAGTGAGAGACATAAAACCTTGTATAAAAATTTACAACARGTTTTAGAATCTTTTTTACATGTTTTAAAAATCAAGTTAAAATGCAAAGAGGAATTGCTAAAAATGATGAAGAAAATGAAATTTCTTTAAAGCTACTTCAAGATAGCTAATTTGTTTCTCTTCTTTATTTACCCTCAGCTACCTMATTTCAGTTACCATGCACAACACAACACCTGATGTTGTGCACAGCACAACACTTGCTCAGTATGGCCATAAAATGGCACATCTTATAAAGTTTAGGCCCATGAAATGCAACCACAACACAAAAAAAAATATTAAAGAGGAAGTAGGTCATCTCTACGCAATGTTCAAGCCTTACACAGTTAAAACAATGTTGCCTTTAAGACCGATACTATTTTAGATCATTACACATTAAAACAGGGCATCAATATTTACACGTGTAACTCAAGTAACATGCTTGTTTTTCATACTGATGCTGCATTATCTCCTGCAATCTAACACAGAACACATTCCAGGCTATACCCCAAAAGAATTAGGCTTTGTGGTGGTGTTTTTTGTTTCCTCACAGTCATTTCAAAACACTATCACTTCCACAATTTCTCAACCAGCTGCTCTGTTTCCTCATTGGGTGACTTTTGTTTGGGTGATACTGTATTACAGCAACAATCAAGATTGCTTAAGTTGCCAACAGCTAAACATTATGAAGTGTCAATTGACATCAAAACCAAATCCAAAGAAGAGATKATAATCTCCCAGTCTAAATACATAAGAAATGCTGGGTTTATTTTTTTTTAATGAAACTGTGCAATAAACAAAGCCAACCAGCCTGGAGACTSTGATCTCCAACTGTATTTGGATTCCAACTGATTTTAATAAATGCTTCACCCACATCAGACCATGTCRTGCTGATATATTGCTGGTATGAGAAAAGGGAACTGGCAGCAGGTCATGCCACACCTTCTCTCTCCCCACAACACATCATTTAAAGGATTCCAACCCAAGGACAAAGATACCTTTGTATGAAAATGACTTCAACATTAAGACTTCTCTTCCATGTTTATTCTATTTGCATGCATCATACAKATCAGCACATCCTAGTCCAAGACACTGCCACAATCAATCCTTTCAAGCTCCTGACTCCTACGCCTCAGACATTCCAAGGCACGTAGTGATGACACTCCTGTTGCACAAGCGTAGATCAGTGTCCAAAAAYGCATCTGCATGAAGAAAGAGAAGAAAAATCAGGCTATACTGGTTAACAATGACAAAACAAGACACAAAATCAGACCACATGAAAACATGCCAACTCTCTACAGTAACGCAGCTGTGACCAGTCTGGACTGCCCAGTTGTTAAGATGGGCTAAAAATGGATTTCAGAAGAGCAGTTACAATAATGATCACAATTGGTGGTCTCTGACTAAACTTAAATGAAGAAATATCTTGGAAGAGATTAACAGTCCTGATGTGTCAAGATGACTGACTCTCACACTGCATAATCAGTACACTGACATGCTTAACTCTTGCATTTCCACTTACCTCCCTATCTAGCACTACATCCCCAGTGGAGCTCTGCAGTGAATTAAATAAGCCTCTGAAACCTCTTAGGACTTTAACCATGCATTTATGTAACTCTTTCACCACTTCTCAACTACCCGTTATTCTTTTGTACCCCTTAAAAGCAGCAGAAGACAGCACAGAGATGCTGAGTGATGTACTTAGAACTTTCTGTGACAGGCTGTTCAATGAACTACTTTCCTTCATGCTAAACAAAAGCTCTCAGAAAAAGGGGCATCACATAACAGACTTCAGCCTTTCACCTTGCAATTCTATACTTACCCATTCAGTTTATTAAGCCAGCTCCTCTCAGAACTACATACTTAAATACTGCAGAAAGTACCAGATTTTTATGACTATTATTATTATTTTAATAAAACAACCCCCAGTCAATACACAATTTCATGCCTTTTGACTCAAGGAGATAACTCAAATACAAAAAGGATAGGATTTTCTGCAAGACTGCCTTCAGAAAGCTTCCCACCTGGTGAAATATGTAAGCATGACAAATGTAAATGACAAAAAGGCTCACAGGCAGCTGGGAAGAATGAATAAAAGAAACAATTTCATTTTAGATCACAAAATGGCTTGGGCAAGTGACATGCACCACAATTACATTGCCGAAAAGGTTCATTAATTCTTCAAATGGACTTTACAGATATGCACTCTGAGTCTAAGTAGGAAAGAGACATCACCTTTTAAAGCTTTCAAGACAGATTGATGGCAGAAAAAAGAAAAGGTACAAGGCCCATATATGATAAATGCCAGCCAACTGCATTTTCATTACTCTCTTTAAATGGAAAAGTTTTTTTTACTTGCTAACTAGAAGACAAAGACTTTATCTGTGGACTGTTACAGAAAGTAAGAGTGCACCCAATTAAGAAATGTCAGAGGTGACCTTGCATTAAAGGCAACAGTGCTATGGTAGGTACGAGGGTGTCAGGGCACTTTTCCCCTCCCACTTTCAAACAGTTCCAGCAATCACATCTTTCAGTCAGCAAGACTACACAACTATGGCTCTGCTACCAGCCTTGAGATTTCACTCACAAGAGCCAAGAGCTCATAGCCTGAAACAAAAAACATATGTGGGTGAAAAGGCTGATATACTGTTAATTAAAACTTGGTTTTCCCTGTTATTCATTAARATTGTCCCAAAAGGACCTCTCTTGCAAGCTGGTTATGTATAATTTGCCCTCAACTTAATACAAAACAAACCAACCAAAAAAACATGAAAACCTCAATTTAACTGCCTGTAGCAATACTGCAGAATTTAGTGGTCAAGAAATGGCTGGACAAAAACTTGTACAAGATCTTGAAGACAAAATGTAAGGGACAGGGATTTGTACGGTCAAATATGTGACTTCAAGTGAYTTAATTCCAGGGTTTTTTCCCTTTTGGAATAAGTGGGCTTTGCTGTTTATCTRTTTCCAGCTGAACCACTCTCCCACGAGCAGACAAACAGAGATGAGTGGACTGAAGCATGAAGTCTGTTGAAGCAACAGCAGGCAGCAATATAGTCATCTGGTCTGATGAGTCCAACACTGCAGCTTTCCTACTCCGAAACTCTGGACTCAAATCTTGTATCTCAGTCACGACCAAAACAAACTTAGACAACATCATATTGCCTGCATGTGACTTCTCTGCTTCCCCTGAAACCAGCACAAGCTATTGTAGCAACTTGATTTGAATGAACAYGCTGTTTAAGGAAAAATCAGAATGGGAAAACAAGTCCAGACATCTTTCCCTCAGAAAAATCCAACGTGTATAAACTGGTTGAGTGACATACTTCATGTGGAATGCATGCTAGTTTATGCAATATGAGTGACAATCATTTGTGAGAATAGATTTTTATTTATTATTCCATTAAATATGTGTCTCTTCCTTCACAGGTATTACACCTGYCCACTGCCTCCTCYCCTCATTGATGGCAAATGGASATAAGTATTATTTATAGAAAAAAAMCCACTACCTTGTCATGTGTTCCTTGCCAGTTAATTAATCTGAAATTGTCAGCTTATGGGTATTCCAGCATTGTCTGAGGTCTTSATTTTACCTTTCTGTTCAGCTTCCAGAAAAAAATGGTCAAGAAAACAGAGATGAAATGTTGATATGAGATCCCTGAATCCTCTTGACTGGCATAAGTTTGTCTTTGGGCAATTTCTGGAAGGGTCCAGTAGATCCCTCGTCACACTGCATCTGTGCAGAATTGTGGACTTCTGTATTTCTGCAACACAAACTGGAAGGAAAAATTAGGTTAGAGAAACATCCACATTGCACACCCTTTTGCTCTCCTGGCAACTCAGCCCAAGGAGCCACCAACACCACAAAAAAGACTGTGTRTTTCTGGTGAAAGAGCAATGTTAAAGGCTGTGGACCTATGAGTGAAGTGTAAAAATATGCCTCAAGCCATTCTAAAACGAGACATTGACACTAGTAAAACATTAAAAAAAATACTTAAGAAGAAAAATAAAATACTTAAAGAGAAAGAAGACACAATCAGTACACACCTTTATGATTTTTGTTTTCACAGAGATAGAAATTAAACACCACCCATTTTAAAATCTCTTTTGTACTTACCATCTCTATAAGCAAGCCAGTAAAACCCTARAAAGTAGTTACAGAAAAAGACAGGGTTACCTGGCATGCTTTTCAGCAGTAGATCCATAGTGCAGCATTAAATTTCTTTCACATCTCTAAGCCCAAATGCCCAGCTAAAAGCAGCAGTAAAGCTGAAACTAAATACATAGATTTGTGAAGAACAGAAATGAACCCCCACATCCCCAAAAGGCTTGGCATTGTTACTTCTTCATTCAGTGGGGAAAACAGAAAAGAAAAACATCKTTCAATGACAGTTCACTTACATCAGGTGCTTGAAGAAGCAGTACAAAACAYAACATTTTTATGATTATTTAACATTTTCGGAAATGACAAGTAGAGTAAGAGTGAACAGACAAGTTGCTGGCCATTAGAAAGGCACTTAAAATCTGGAAAATTGGAAATTTTTTTTAAAGTCTTCTCTGATGGACAGGAAGAAGAAAGGAGACATCTCAAATCAACACTTCTGTGATTTCATGTCAGAGAATTCCCCTATCAAAGGCTTGAATCTTCAGATTTCTTGGAGGTTGAAATAGAAACAGCCAAAGACAACAAAGATACTACACACCTAACCTTGCTCAGATGAACAGTACAACAGAGCACGCAGAGATGAGGTTTTTTTTCAGAATAGCTTCTGCAATTGCAAGTTGCACACCTTCATTTGTACTGGGAAATGGCTGAACTTATGAATCTTAGTGCAAACATTTACTCCAATAACCATTAATTTTCTCCATTATGATAGAACAGAATCCATACTAAAGTGAAGGCAAACGAATCTTTCCCTGAAACAGAAGACAACTTGCAAAGCCTTTTTGAACAGCAGTGAGCACAACTAACACCTACACACTCAACAGTCACTACATGAATTATTTTTTAACACATGAATCTTCTTCCCAGCCAAGGTGAGATTTGTGTTGTCAGCATGCTGAACCTCAGCTACACAGGTTTAGGTACCAATGGTGTCACACCA
>NW_026623282.1:3104003-3149373 GCF_030028575.1 Malurus melanocephalus
TTAGAATCACATTTGTCAAGTTTATCTCCAAAATCCAACTGCACCTCTACAAATGTAAGACACTGTTTCATTCATCCTACTGAGAGTAAATAAATGATGAACAGAACTTTTCCATTTACTGCAGATACTGCAAACTTGAAGGAAGCTAAGAATATTCTGTAGCAAAGGTTTATGCTATAGCAACACTAGCAGTATTTAACACATGCCATATTTCACTTGTAAAACCAATATTTTGATTTTAAAATAATCCTTTAATTGGCATCACTCMGAAAAGTAATTTTTAAGACTGGAGACCATGTACCTGTGACAATTTCATTGTCTTTCACATTGTAACTCAATAAATAATCAGATATGTGAATTTTGTAGCAATAATAAGCAGCAGTTGTACTTGTATTTTGCCAGATTTGGACACACATTACATACCAAGCATGTAGGCAATGAAAACAATATGAATTCAGAAAAGAAATCCATACTGAAATTCCTTTCTTGYAACAAATGGCTTGTGCTGCTTTGTAAAATGCTACTGCTGAGTCCTAAACTATTCAATTGCATGAAACTGAGTTATTTGTAACATTTCAGACATGGCTACCATAATGAAAGGCTTACTAGATGTATTCTCGGGGAATCAGCACAACCAGACACCATTGAAGAACAAATTGGTACAGATTTCAGTTCAAATGAAAGAATGTGTGCTACACTATTTAAACATGAGCTGTCTCCTCATATTTGAGGAATTTAGAGGTAATCAATATCACAGAATATTCAGAGTTGGAAGGGATCCACAAGGATCATYGAGTCCAACTCTCAGTATGATGCACAAATCCCAAAATCAATCAAAAAGTACAGAAGAAGAAACTTCCACAATCACAGGTTTATATTATTCTTTTACTGTCACCATACCAGGTCACATTGGACTGGGGCTCTGAGCACCTTGTTCTAGTGCAAGGTGTTCCTGACCAGAGGGGTTGGGACAAGATGGTMTTTAATGTTCCTTCTAATCCWAACTATTCTATGATTCAAAGATAAGCTTCTCCTYTCAAAGACTGGCATAAGCTACTACAACTATCCCACAGTTGTACACCTCTACTTCGTGTACAGCATAAAATTCCCAGCTAACAGTTTCTATAAACAAAGAAAACAAAATCAATAAACCTTTCTGAAGTATCCATTTGGAAACTCAAACCTAATAGCTTTTTTTTTTTAACACTAATCAGTATTTGGCCTGTGTGCATAATAAAAGAAATATTCACACAAACTTTGCTTATAAATAATGGTGAYTGAAAACATTCTGAAGGTCTTGATGAGAACCCGGGAGACACATATATAATTCTGGTACTCACTTTTGTATTTGTTCAATTCAGCTACGAGCTGTGCCCACAGATCACAGCTTTGGTGATTGTTACAGTATTCAGAATGTCAGCTGTAACAGGATTTATTATGTTACAACACAGGCTTTTCTGCCAGGAGTGTTATTAACTTGTGGGTTGGTGTGGTGTTGGTTTTGCTTATCTTACAACCATGACATATGGAAAGAAGCAACAACAGCTTTATGCACAGGGATTACAGCACTTTACCTTTTAAAATACTCCACTTCTCGTTCTGTTTCATCCATTTCCACACTGTCTAGATCAATGTCTTTGGGTAGAAACACATCATCTATAAAGGAAAAAAGTATGATACTATGTTAGATTCCATGGGGAAGGGGGAAGGAGTGAGGAAGGAGCTGCAATTAAGATGTTTTTGGAGAACTGACTGAACCTTGTAGACTTTTCATTATTCATATTTATGCTGAATTAATACACACTCATAATTAAAAAGACACTTTCTAAAAGCCCTACTCTACTATCTCTTCTCAGACTTGAAGGAGTTACACTGGTAAAGAGAATCAACAGCAAATTACTGATTACATGGGCTACAAAAGATACCATGAACTATAATACACAGAAGAGAAGCCAAATTTGCAGAGGGCTTGACAAATCAGATGGCTGTTGAATGCCTGAAATTTTTTGGTCATACTACTAAAAAGGTAGCTATAGAAACATTTTAAAAACAGTATTTATAAAAAAAAAATACTTTGAAACTTCTGGGTTGTAGAGCTGCTGTACTCCCTCTAGGACATGATCCTCAGGCTGTGCTTGCCAGAGTTCAAATCATGGTAGCAACCATTAGACTTAATCTTTAAAAAAAACTATCGAAATATTTAACATATTAATATATGTCTTGAATTGTGTGGCCTCTGTGATAGTACAATATACCAACAGGCTGTATGGTGACTTTTTTGCTATCTCAGCATATAATTCTCTTTTGTACTTTAAAAAGAAATGCACCAGAATGCACACATTTTTTGCAGAAATCAATTTGAACATTTTCCTTGAGAAGTTTCTTTCTCACCACATATACATTCCAATCTCATTTCTGAAGCAGCTTTACAACACCTTCCAAAAAACAGGTGAGACAAAGAAAGTAACCAAAACTACCTGGAGTCCAGAATCCTTGAGATTATGAGAATTGACAATTCATGGTAAAAGACAGTCATTTTAAAAGTTGCATGTGTTTGCCATTCAACTTACTTCTGAAGATGCAGAAAGCCCTTCAAACATGGGGCTTCCCTAACACTCCTAGCTTTCTTCAGCCTATTTATAACAAGGAGTTAAAATACTCTGCCAGAATAAATTTCTTTAAGAAACAGAGATTTCACCAAAAGCAATAATATTCACTACCTTAACACTTCATTTTAAAACTCAGTTAAAAACCCCTAGCTTTGTTTTTCTCTTTTCATACTCTCTCAATTATCCCAGTTCTACCTTTTTTTTCTCAGTTCATTTTTAGTGTCTTTGCTAATTTGGTACATCAACACTATGTCTTAAAAGAAAATTATAATTACATGAAAAATCATGTCTTACAGTATCTTTCTTGTAGCTCTCAAGTCAGAACTATTTAAAGTAAAAYTCCAGTCCCAACTCTATGGAGAACAGCACAATTTCTTCCTGACAAATTCAGAAACACGTCATTGTATTTTTTCACATTTAAACATTAGCTTTTAAAATTTGTAAATACACTTGATTTAAGGAGACAAAAAATATTGGGGGCAGGGAGGAAGGCAAGATGCAGGAATTCTCCTACAGCAAACACCCTCCACCGCCACACTCTTCCATATTTTCTCCTTCAAATGTCTCCAGTGTTCTCCTTCTGCTCCCAGTTCTGCAGTTCTCTCTTGCTACAAATCACTGGAATATATTCTTCTTGGTAAATTAAAAAAAGCCAAAACCCAAACATACCACAATAGAGCACAAGAACTAAGGTGCCAGAGAAAATGGTTCCATACTATGGATTAACACAACATGGAAACATTTGGCATCAGATTTAAAAACAAAGATAAGGGGCTGACCCAACCCAACCATGAAATCACTAAAAAAACCCTAACACTTCCAACAACCAGGTATGAGGTTTACATTTTTGTAGCAAAGCTTAACAAATGTAAGTATTCTGAAATAGTGGCAGAGACTGCCAAGGCATGAAGGTTCCCCTATCTTGCTGTGCTTACCAGTCAGAACGGCAGCAAGAATTGTACATTGAATTTATGCAACGTTACCACCACTCAGCTACCAGGGGATCCCAGCAGAATGACCAGGTGCTCTGAGCAGACAGATCACACCACAAAATTGCTATCCCAACTGGTAATCCCAGTAGGGATCAAGGATGTGCAGGAATAAAGAGGTGCCCAAGAATGTCAGTGCTGACAAAGCCAACGGGCCAGAACTGCGAGCACTTCTCAGCTCTGGTATTACCTGTTGGATGTGCTTAGGCAAACAAAAAAACAAGCTGGAAATAACTCAAGCAAGTTGGACTTGAATAATTTTAACTCAATCTTCTACAGTTTTATTATTTCTATCTGAGAAATAAAAAAAAATCTGTTTACCAGAAGGAGTGAATATGGAGAACACATATTTACACTTTATCAACTAGTTAACAACCCACCTAAACATTCCATTCTGGCAAAAAATAGTAAATTAGGTTTTGTATTTATTTACTTACCTGTTAATGTAATTAATATAAGAAAGGAATTATTCCACTGGAAAAAATGCATATTTATGCATGAATGACCATTCCTTGACTACAGAATCCCCTTATTTTCCTTGCCTAAAAAGTATTGTCCAACCTCACGCTATACTCTTAATGCTGTATGAGAAACAATCTTGCTTTTAAAGAAATACAAAATTTATTTCAATTTATTATTGAATTAAATGATATATTTATTTTAAGCAAGAAAAGAAAGCCAGTCTCCTAGAAAGCCTAATTGACAAAACCACCCCCACACACAACCTGCAGCACATGCTTGTTAGTTGCTATTTGAACATATCCTACACCTCTTTACTAGAATGCTATCCATCTCTCAATTGTTCTAATTCTGATCACTTGAGTTTTTCTKACAACAGTTTTTCAGTTTCTCTAATTTACATTGGCAGAAATGCCTGAAGATAAAGATGTCAGACTTCTGGAWTTAAACAGTAACAATAACAAAAAACTCAAGTTCTTCAACTTTCTTACACACTTACCAATGGAATTGTTGACTTTGTCCCCTTTTTTCTTCTTGTTTTTCTTGTTCTTGCCTTTTGGTTGAGGAGAATCTGCAAGTATTAGCTTATTATTTTGCTGCTGTTCACTTGGTGATGGGGATTCACTTGTTACGGGTGCYTTCTCTTCCTTTACATGGTTCAACTGTTTTTTGTTGTTATTGTTTAATTTCTTCTCATCTTTTTTAGGTTCTGCAAATGTTGGGAGCTCTGCTGCTTTTGCTTTGGATTCTATTTGGTTTCTGGTTTTAGTCTGAATCTCAGCTGCTTTGGGGGATTCAACAGGCTTTTTCACTTGTTCAACACACTGTTTGTTCATCTGTTTTAGCTTCTGTTTGCTGTTTCCTTCTTTATGTTGATGCATAATATCAAGCAGAAAAGAGAGGGGCTCATGCTGCTTTACACTGCCCTCTTTCTGATAAAGCAGCTTTGAGTCTCTAGTGTTYACAGGGTTGGACAGTTCATAGCCCGTCTCTAAAACTGGCCTCTGCTCTGTGTGATTCACATGTCTTGACAGTGAACCRGATGAGGTTTCTATCTTTTCTGATTGCTCAAGGGTACCATTCTGAATGTCTTCGGGTGCATTTGGGACAGGTTCCTTCACTGCCTGGCAGTTCCTGGTGAGCAGGTCTGCCTTTGGACAGTCCTTACTTGTTCTCTCTTTCTTCTTTTTCTTTACAGCTCGCAACTGTTGAAGCTCTTGGAGCCGTTGTAATTCCTGTTTCAGTCTCTCTTCTTCCTCTTCCTCACGCCGCCKCTGCTCCTCAAGCAACTGGTGATGCTCCCTCTCCCTGGCTTCAGCTTCAAGTCGAGCTTTTTCTTCAAGCTGAAAAGCAATAACAGATTTATTGAAAGTAACAAACATTATGGAAATTAGAGGAGTTTTAGGGATTATTTACTTCTCTCTATGAACGTTAGAAATCCTAGATGTGAACATAAGAACATAGTTAACCTGTAAGTCTGCAGAGCAAGCAAATAAATATACAAAGGTTGCTCTTTAAAATACATTACAATCCTTTCTCTTTTCCTATTTTCTATGTTTCTGTAACTCATTTGACTGTTGTTAATACCAACTATTAATCTTTTCTTTGCTACTGCTAAGCCTAACAAACTGTCAGTTTTCCATATCCGCAAGACATTCAGCTTCCTGCTCAAAGACTGTGTGTATTACTAAGGTAACTGAAATTTGCATCAAGTTGTATCATTTACCTCTTCTCTTGCTATGGTAGCAGAGTTGCTCTGTTTCAGAGTTCAGGAATGTTAGGAAGAACAATCATTAAAAACACTCTGCACCAAAACACTAAGCAAAAAATAGTTATATTGGAAATCCTAAAAAATTCTAAGGATGGCAGTTTTCTACTGTCWGCCATTAGTCATTAACCAAAATAAAGACATAAGGGATTTTTGACAGCCAATGCCCAAAACTTGGCAGTGCAGCATTGACCTTGCATCATTAGCAAAATGAAACCAAGCCATACACTGAAAACAATCATTTATTTCCTTGCACATTTAGAGATGCCAGTTTGGCATTACTTTTTCACAGTTACAGAAGTAATTGAAAAAATGCTATGAGAATTTTCCACTTCTTATGCTCAAACTGCACTGTAAGAGCAAASTGAATTTTTTTTAAATCCTCAAGATGCTGAATAGTGCTACAAAATTGCCTTGGGGTGACTAATAACCCCAAGACAAACATGAACATAAAGAATTTAACTTGTGAACATCAGRTCTTCCGAACCCATGGAAGCATTTATAGAATGACGAGGAGTGCCAGAAGAAAATCCACAAACAATAAAATATTTACAGTGTAATCACACCAAATCAAAAACATTCAGCAACCAATTGTGCCTTGAACTTTATACTTAAGGCTGATACTTGAATCGCTTTGCTTGTTCCAACTTTTAAAAAACGGGTATTTCCTCTATTATTCCTCTTAGGTATTTCCTCTGTATTATCCTCATCAAATACTGTTTCCAAAAAATAATTTCACTGTTACACACTGGAGTTTTTAAAAATATTTTTTGCCAATTTCCATTTGAAAGACACCTGTAATTTTTTTTCCCTGCCTCCTCTCTGCAGCTTGCCACTCGTGGCTGGGATAACCCTTTGTGTCATCACGTGGCACAGCACTTAACCTCTGTCAATCAGAACAGCAAGGTGTTCAGTGCAATTATTCTAAAAATACCAAATTTCAAMTCTTCCTCTCTCATAAATGCACTGACCTATGTTTCCTGGCTTTCTAAAGAGGTACTTTATCTAAATCATGATTCCAGTGCACAGACCCTGACTTTCTAACTTCCCCCACTTTTAAATGTCAATGCTACAAAACAATAAAATTTTGTAACCTTTCTTACACTAAGAAATAACTTCCTGAAGTGTATGAAATTACAACATAAAGTTGACTTCCACCAAAACACATGAAAAYGGCATTGTGAGGAATCCTCCCAGTCTAGTACATAACTCCTCAGGTAGCACCAGAACAGGTAAGCCAGTTCTGGATAAACAAACAGGCAGTGTATCACAAACTACAAAGAAAACAATTACAGCATTAGGATAAATCACTATTCAGTGGCATACTTAAGGAGAGTGCATAGATTCAAAAATGTGAGGTCTAAGATAAACATATTTTTATGTCTTACCTTTCTTTGCTTATGCCTGGCTCGCTTGGCTGCACGAGAACTGCTTACTGGTTTGGTTTCAGAGCTGTTTATAAATTGTAGCAAGTCTTCCACCTTTCGATGGTCAACAACACTTTCCCTTTCAGAGATCTGATCTGGCTTCTTCGGCTGTTCCTCTTTCCTTTTTGTTAAACGTAAACGAAGCTTTTCTCGCATTTCTGCRTAATTTCTACTGGTTGGTGCAGCTGGAGGCTTAAGGACACAAGATAAAAATTTAGTGATTAAATAGAAAAATTTCACTGACTTAATGCTTTTCAGATTTTAAAATTTTAGATGCCTCCAAATAGCACAAAAGGGCCAAATCTGACTATCAAACTTATTGTTTATATATGAAGCTAAAGTGTATTTAACAGGCAATAGACCTGCCAGAATTGGTGCTGGCTTCTGAACTCCATTTTCCAGCTGAAAGAATGGCTGCTCATGAGGAGGATGGCATGAGTGAGTAGACAAAGAAATAACCTCTAAAAGCAAGAAAAAAACCACTGACTTACACTTCCATATTCTCTTGTGATTGGTATACCATATTTGAAAATTCAAATGGAGCAGACATTTGCTGTTTTTATTTCCTCTSAAATCTGTTTCAGAGTTTGGCTATACAGGCCTCTGGGCTGTAGCTGTGAAGGGCTGATTATCCAGCACCAAAGCCTGCCAGCATACCCTCCAGCAGAGTCCCATCAATAACTTAACACTGMTGCAAGTGCAATCCTGGCATCATGTTTCATATCAGTATTCCATCCACTGCTTATTCCTCTCAACTCCTCATTCCTTCTCCCCTCCTSATGCCTCCCTCTCTCTGCTCCTGTACCAGACCTGGTGCTCATCTGCTCACAGCTACACCAGCTCACGTCACAAACCAGCAAAACAAAGCCTATTAACTTAAAAATCCTGTCGTGTTCTGCCACTTCAGCAAAATGAGTAACTTACTGTGCAGTCAGATAACTAGCAAACACAAATCAAGCATGGACATGGTGGGAACAGGCAAGGAGAAATGGGATCCCCTCTCTGGCCCCTTCCAGTCACAGGGCAGGGGCTATTAATTCACTTGAAGCACTAAGATGAAACTGCATGTGATCAAATATATGGCAAATAAACTTTTTCTTAGCTTTTACTTCAAATAGGAAAAATTCCAGTCATTTAAATTGTACCAGTGAACTGATAATTAACACAGGTCACACATAAATTTACAATTTAAGAAAAAAAATTAATATGTTATATTTAGGTAAGAATCTGGGGGGTTTTCTCTTTCTTTCCCCTTTTAAAAAAATTATGTTAAAGGGAATGCAAYGAGGATTGTTATTTTTACACATGGGACACTAGCTCATAAATTGCCACAAAGATTTAAACTAACACCCTATGTAAAGTGTACTTTTACCCAAACTCATCACGTTAATTGTAAATACAGTACTACRGAAGAGCAAATGAATTTTGGAAAGTTACTTAAATGGCTCAATGCCCCTGTTTGCAGTTTCACTCAAACACAGTATATATTATCCAACTCCGATGCTTCCTAAATCTTTTAGTCATTTATATTGCTCTTAAGTGCTTTCAACTGGAAAGGTTTATTTCAAGCCTTCATTTCAAAGATGAAAATTACTTTTTAATGCCTTTTGTAACTTCTTGAATGAGTCCCAATGCCATCCCCTTACATGCAGTCTGATAAATCACATGCAATCAATGACAAATAAGTGATAAAAAAAGCAAACAAAAGCAATTTAAAATATAACAACTTACTCCTCCATGGCCGAAGAACTCACAGTAACAGCAGTCACAGTATTTTCCTTCCTTCTGATTTGTGGAAGTTGAGGTACTGGAGCTATGCTCTGAACAGCTATCTTCATCCTGGCTCTCCTCTCCATCATACTGCTGATGATCATATGTGTTACTGTTCTCACAGCGATGGCCCTCACAATCGGGATCACTATGTTAAATTAAAACAACAAAGCTTATAAAAACTCTAATGATAATAAATAAGGTATTTAAAAAAAAAAAACAAAACATACACAGTTATGTCTGCCTCCATCAGAAACAACAGTTCTCAAACTGGGGTATCAGTCACCAGTGACATACCAAATCCTAAAGCCTTCATCCACTAGGTTGCAAATGGAGACATTCAAAGCCAAGCAGCAGGATAAAATGATAGAGGAAAGTGATTTATAAAAGACTAATTTAGTGACTCCCTGAACAAGCTGCCTAGAGAGTGAGTTTCAGAACTGCTCTTCCTGGCTTTAAACAGGTAAAGCCTTTCAGAAGTAGTGACTAGTTTTTCTTAATTAAATGCTTTTGAAACAGCTTCCTATCTCACCACCTGCAGCATGAAGAAAGTTTCAAATGCAGYTGCAAATCCCCTGGTTTTAGATTGATGTTCCAGCTCTTCACTTGAATAAAAACATCCAAGGTCAGCTAAAACCAAAAAGTTCTCATAACCGTCTCTGCGATTTGATTTTGAAGAGGAACTACTAGCACATCTCTTCAATAAACAGGTACATGGCAGCTGATTCCCCAGAGCTCTGTGTAACTGTGCACACATTACTCCTGCCCAGTTCTTCCAAAATTGATGTGATTTTGCTTCAGAAGAAAGTGGCATTWAAAAAAACCCTCTCGTATAGCTTTAGTATTTCTTTGTTCTTATGCTAGAAAGGTGACAATGGTCCATTGTCTGTCTTATCTATAAAATGTGTATAAATCATCTTTCTAACCTCAGTCCCCCTTCCCAGAACGCCATCACTGCTTCTGGGTTCTCTCCCAGTTATTTTATTTTTTTTTTTTACAAACTAAATGTATCATGCATTTTTTTCATCTCCAGCACCTGGAGATGAAAAAAAGTTTGATTTCTACTGTGTTCAATAGTCCATATTTAATTATGTCTCTGCACTAGGTAAGAAAATTTCTTTACAAAATTTCAATTTCTCAAGGATGGAAGAAGTTATTTACCTTGAGGCAAAAGTTACTTATCTTGAGATATCACCAATAAAACCAGTTGATAACAGATATAGGGACATTTTTAGAGGCATTTACCAAACTCTACCTACATCTAGCATCATCTTCTAAAAACTTACAGTAACCAGGAGACTACATTCATAGCATCCATGATCACAGCCCTACAGGTCACAGAGACCTTAGAGCAATGACTCAGCTGCTTTTCTGTTACGCCTCCACCCTTTAGACACATCAAAGAGCTGGCACCATTGTCAGCCTGCCACAGCATAACACTACCAGAAGACAGCTCCACCAAAGTCCTTCCTRCTTCCAAGACCTTTGAAAACCTTTGGAAATCACAACATCCTTCCACACAAAAACCACAGTATAAATGGTAGGACTGATATCCAAGAAGTCTTACGCACAGTCAGGAAAAGGTGTCGCTACATGGCAGGTTTTAAGATCATATATGTCCTCTTTACAGTTTGAGCTAAATTACAGACTAAGTTTTCACAGCTTTTCATTCCTGCTTGCCATGTAATGCCAACATGACAGAAAACAGGTACRTTACACAAGAGGTTTGTGTCTCAGCAGCAGGAGCAGTCATTACCAGAAACGAGAGTAAGAACGAATAGTTTGACTTGTATAGCTCAGGTAACAYTTCTAAAAGTGAGCAAACATTTGTTTCCAAGCCTCTAAATTCAGTAACTGGACTTTGCAATGGAAAATTTGTGGAATCTCACACCAAGTCACRTCATAATTATCTGCACTTGGTTTCATTTGCTGAACACAAACAYAGCTTTCACAATACAACCAGTGGCAAAGGAAAAAACATGTCTGTATTTTTATTTGCCTTCTGTCGTAAAAAAGAATAGCAAGAATAACAACAAACCTACCTGCAGACACTTGGTGGGGCACTTACAGAGCTGTCTGTSGTTGAAGTAGGAGGTGCAATTGTAGTAGGACAAAGACCTGAATGAGGATCCACAAATCCAGGGGCTRTTGCAGCAGTTTTGGGGAAAGAAGGAGCAGCAAGATTTGGAAGGTGTGGTGTAGAGGCTGGAGACAGTGCAGCAGGAGACAGTGAAGGAAGGGATGCTAAACTCGTAGGACTATTTCGTGGGGCAACTGGTGCAGAATGTCTATGGTCCTCCTTATTAATATTGTGGAACACTTCACCTAAAAGTGGGAAAAAAAGAAACCACTTRCTATTAAAAATAATTAGTAAGTCTCCATTAACTATCCATACAATCATACAAAATACTGTGCATTCTCAGCTTCTGTAAAAATCAGCAGTATTATTTCAACACTTTTCTACTACGAATTTCAAACCCTAACATCAAGGCCTTCCACAAAGATCTTCAACCCAGGAGTACACAGACTAACTCAAGAGTAAGAACAACAGCAATTAACAAAAATCATCAAGATACATAATATTACTAAAGTAAACACTTGCATAAATCTTTATGGTTAGCTAAAAACGTACTTGGGCCAGTTACTGAAGCTCTATGTGAGTTACAAATCCTTACCTATCGATGATGGTCTCTTGGATGATACTTTGAATTGGTTGCTGCTTGACTGCACTGTAGTTGCTGTGCAGGAGACAGAAGAAGTGGCAGAAGAGGTTGCCATGACAACTTTATTAGCTTCCATAAAGGCATCCTGGAAATTGTACAGACATTTCTTCTTTGCAGCATTTTTTTTCTCTTTGCTGTCAGTAACTGCTGTTGTTTCATTGCTAGATGTAGTAGGAAGTGCTTCRGGTCTTATTTCTGAGAGTGCTGGTGCTAATATATCACTCCCTTCAATTGAAACACACAGAGTCATTAAGAACCATGTATTTACTTAAGTGTCCTTATAGGATTTAGAATTAAAGATTCCATAGTTCAGATGCAGACACAACATTTTGTTAATGTTGGCTTAGTAGGATTAGTGAAGGGAACCCTCCTTTCCCCCTCCATCCTCCCAAACATTACAGCTGTAACAAAATGTGCAGGAAAGTCTCAGAGCAGAATCATAACTCCTAAAGATACAATTCTAAGAATGCTAYTAAATGTGTTAACAAGTAGCAAAAAATCTACAGGTATCTTCATCCATTTACAATTTAAAAATTTTAACTGGACACCATTTTACATGCTAACTACATAGTCTTCAGTATCTGAAGTCCAAGTTGGCATGCAACAATTAGAAGATGGAACCTATCCTTTTATCAGGATATTTATAAACTGATAAACCTTTATTATTTGAAATTCTASTTAACAGAAACACCTTTGTGATAGACCTTCCAGATGAGTCTGCCACCAACCATCTGTTGGAACAGCTACCTATAACTACATTTGTAAATGGGTGAGCTGTCATACTGGGGAAGTTTTCTGAATGATTTTAACATCTTTCTTTTTAAGTATCACTGCAGTAGCTTGACACAACTTCGCAGGAGACGAGTCTGAAGAAAAAAAAAAGCCAAAACACACAACCCCCAAGCTTCCTTTTTCAYACAAATAAAATTAAAAAGGCTTTTTAATATTTGTTAGGATGTGAATGGAAAGATAGCTCGCTCTCTCTCTAATTTTGTTTTTATCCTCTTTCACTTTAACCACTAGGATTTACAAAGGCTTCCTGGCTTAAATTCATCTTTTTCTTGATTTATGCCTCTGTCTTTCTGAATGATACTTCAGAAAGTGCGCACTATAAGAAGTAGAATGCAGTACCACGTTACCAGTGCTCTTACTACCCTGTAGAAATAAGGCAGGCTTTTGTGGTAGAAGTCTGGAAGTTAATATAAGTTTCCCTTTCCTTTCATTTCTTTGCAATCCCAAAGTTCTGAAGACAAACATAGCTCTACACTGACCATAGGTGAAAAATAGCGAACTATTATTCATTTGTCTTCAGCATCTTCTCCCCCAAACATAAGAATTTATTTTTCAATTTTCAGCCCCACTGGAGTAGMAGTGGCAGCAAATCTGCCACAATCCCATCTTACAAAACCATGGTGATAAAACTTACCATTCCTGAAAAAAAACATAAAACATAAGGCTTTAAACTAGTCAGTGTGAAGTAGTAACAAACCCTCACCAGGAATTGTGTCAGGCAAAAATGTAGCAGGATTCCAGTTCTTGTCATTCATCACCTCTGAACCCCAAAGACTTATAAATTTAGAGCTATTCCAATCTGGAGTGCTCCCAAAACAGCTTGGATAAATATGATCTTGGAGAGATGCATTGAATACTTGATGCTTGTTCGTATGATTCTGAACTGGAGCTGGTGGTAATGCCTACAAAAACAAAGAGTATTTTCTCCATTAATATTCTGTTTGCTTACACAGTCACTCCAACAGCAATATTCAAACCACAGTGTTTTAATTGGGAAAAGCATTATCAAAAGCATAATAGACAGTATTTCCCAGAATGATAAAAAGACTGATTTGTTGATTATTAATGTGGATAATATATTACACAGACTGTATGTACATGTTTTATACTCACAAAGCATTGGTTTTAGAATCAACTAACTGATGAATACAAAATATCCAAATCTCAAAGAATAGTTGTGTTAATATATAATTACAACCAGTATTTGTATGAAGTAGAAATTGTTAGGAATTACTACCTTTCAAAGCACAAGCTGCCTAAACTAATCTTCTCTGAARGGACAGTCATTACCACAGATGACAATTGTGAAAAATGGACTACAAAYACTTCAGCATTGAAAATAAGGGCAGGAGAAAAAGAAACAGAACACATAAAACAAAAGTTGAGTATTTTCTTCCTTTTTTTTTTTATTTTCAGGTCTAAAATGGTTATTTTAATAAATTAAAATTAATAGGCAAGGAATACAGCCTTTCCTTTTAAGAACCAACTGGGAAAAAAAAGAGAAGCACACACTTTCTCTTGTTTTATAGAGACAGGTTGTTCTGGCTCACCCCATTTCTACTGGCTGAAATTATACACATTCTAAAATGACCTTTCCTCCATAGACCTCACCCAACACAAGCATCACATTCAAGTACTGCCACCTTTAAAAAGGCCAAGGAAAAGTGAGTTTGTTCTCTTTTTATACTAGGTTTGATGCAAATTAAAAGCTATGCAGAAGTAGATATAGATATTAAAAATATCAGTTGAGTCCAATGAAATTTCAGACATGGAACTCATAGCCAAACAAACTACCTGTGTATTAGTCTCCCTTTTTTATACAGAAGCATTTTCATTATCTGACTAACATGGGAGGGGCTGGAATAAACTGCTTTAAAGAAAATTAATATATATGGGTGCAAATAAACACTTAACAAGGTTTCAACAGGACAGCAGTGGGCTCTTGCTGGCATGCTGCAGCTATGGAACAGAGGTAAGGAAGACATGAAAACCTGAAGTGGATATCAAGGACAAAAAGAGCAAGTAACAGTCACCCTGGTGAACATTTTACTCTCCTTGCAACCACAGGATCACTGGATCAGACCAGAAAGAGATGACAAATGTGTACCTAACGACAAAGGCTTTGCCCATCTCAGCAGCACCCACAGTTCAACTGCTTTAAATAATATGTGAAACAGCATTCCATTACCAGGGATGCTTGGTTTTGACTGTCATTTCTGACAAGCTGTCACTTGGTCCCAATTCTTGTTCCATACCTTTCTCTTGTTTATTACTTACAAGCTTAAGGTAAAAAAATTCTGCAGAACCTGCAGAAAAGCAAGTTCTCTTAAAAGACAAAAAACCCCTTACAAATATGAGGCAAGACTATGTCTCTGTATCCTCAAAAAAATCCCCAACAAACCCCAACCAAAAGCAAAGAAGAAATCAATAAAATTTTGAACTACAAATCTCAGAATATTACTGCCAAAATGGAACACTAACTTCTTCTGATAAATACAAAATTAAGATTTAATTACTCCCCTCACACTGACTGAAGTCCCATCACTTCCACCACTCAAGATTCATTTGACTCAACGTGCTTTCTAASCACAGTAGAGACATAACCAGTCTTCCTGACAAAAAAATACCCTCAGCCATTCTGTACGAACCTTCTGGCAGATCTGAATCTGTCTTACTCCCTGTCCCTCACCATTCCTTGCAAAAGAAATACTATAACCAAACCACAATTCAAAGCAACTTTCAWCATCTCACTGATATTCAGTCATGCTGGTTTATACTAATGCACAGAAATTTTTCTGGGATGAGGATGCATCCATCTCCTTGGTCAGGTTTACCTTGTTGTGTGTGAAGGGAGAAGCAGTGTACAAGTTGGGATGGATAAGTGGACGAGGCAGATGAGGAATCGTATGCAATGGTATATGTCCATGGATGTGAGGATAAAGATGAAGTGCAGGATGTGCAGGTTTTTCAGGATTCATAAACTGGTGCCCAGCAGGCAGGCGTCCTGTTGCAAGTGCAGAGGCTGTTAGTCCTGAGGCTTCTTGTTTGCAAACGTGACATTCACATGCATTTGGACCTTGGTCAGCCTGTAAAAACACCCAAAAACACCCATTAAAAATTAAATCTACTCAACAGACACAAAATCTTAGTAATCAGTAGTATTACTTCATTTTGCATACATCAGTTAATATTYTCAGAGCACCCATATAATTCTTTTTTTTAGTATCAATAAAAGGGCCTTGGAGTGAAGCAAAAGCCCTAGTGAATAATCTTAAACTTACTTAAAAGAAGACCCTAAAAACTGACAGCATTTCATACCACACATTTAATGTCCACTATCAGTGACAACAAGCAAAATACTGATACAAAACACTGATACAAACCTTGACAGCATTTGATCATTACTAGGCAATTACCCCAGTATAAAAAGAAAAAAGTGAAACTGGATTAATATTTTCCACAATTTTCCAARCATATGGAAAAAAAATACAYGTAGCAAGTAGTGGTAAGAGTTGATTAGGTGATAAAACTGGAAGCAGTCCTAAGCTGCATTAGGCAGATCACAAACAGCACAAGGGAGGCAATATTTCCACTCAGTTCAGCACTGCTGAGACCAATACCAGGCTCAGTTCCAGGCTCCCCAGTATGAGACACATGGACACAGTGCTGTGAGTCCAGTGAAAACCACAAAGATGGGAGCATTTGTCAAGGAGAATGTGAGCACTAGGACTGCTCAGCCTCAACAGAGAAGACTCAGTGGGATCTTATCAGAGTGGGTTCCCTGACTGGTGGGGAAGAAGAAAGAGGACAGGGCCAGACTCCTCTCAGTGGTATCCCATGAAAGGACCAGAGGAAATGGGCAGATTGAAATACAGGAAAATTCACTCAAACCATTCACTAGTATTCCCCATAAACCATTCATTTGTGAGAGTGGCTGAACACTGGAACCTATTACCCACAGCAGCTCCAGAGCCTCCATCCATGGCAATACTCAAACCCCATTGGACACTGGGCTGAGCAACCTTCCCTAGATGATCTTGCTTTGATCAGAAATGCTGGTCTAGATTATCTGCACAAGTCCCTTCCAAACTCAACTATTCTATGATTGTGTGAAACTGGTATTTCTCATAAAAATTTCATAATTGCACCAACCACTTTAGAAAATCCACACTTCAGAAACTTGTAYCAATCTCAAGTTATCATCAGCTTTTGTTGTCTCAAAAGAACTCAAGATTTCAGAAGAAGAGCAGCCTGGGAAAGAGCAGCACCATTTCCCTCTCTCAGTTCATTAGTTKTTCCTGCCACTGTCATCTGACATTTCACTGGAAGATAATTTTACCAGAAGCAATATATACTTATATACAGAACCATATATGCACAGAACCAAGAATACTTCCCAATTTCTCTTYTCCCCACCAATGTGGCAGTTCATATTTTTCCAAAAATGTAACATTAAGTACTAGCTTTCTAGAGAAGAATTGACAGGTGATGCTCTTCTTAAATATGCCTTCCTCTCAGAAACAAGTMACTCACTAGGCTTAAAAGCATTACAGCCTTTAACACAAGGTATATTTTAACAAATAACAAGAGATTTCATAAACCAAATATAATGACTGAATTAGTTTTGCGTATAAAGAAAACAAAAAAGCCCCCCAACTTTATAATAAAATAAAATTACTATTATCCAGAAATCAACACTAATCTACTAACAAATGAAAATGGAAAGAAGATTTCAAACAGACTCGGGAGACTAAAAACTCAATTTGACAAATTCTTTGGTATGGAAAGGAATCCAAGAGAAATAGAGATAGTGAACAAATTAGCAATCCCAAGAGGCCATGCCAAAAAATCTCAAATTCGCATGACCTGTGCCAGTGAAATTGATCACTTAAATACAAGACTATACTACTCAGCTCTGATTAGAACATCAGACTAAAAAAAGAAAGTCATTAAGAGTTCCTCAGAGTCATTTTGAGAAAATTCTTCTTCCTCAAAGAAAAGAGAAAGGCTAAATCCATCTTTTTATCTTGCATTTTAGTTTGCTTCCCTAAGGCAAATAAACTTACATAATCTCATTTGATTTTCCACAACAAATACTGAATCTCTTCACCAGTTTCAAACTAGCCTGACAGAGGTGTCACCCCATGTAATTTTTATGGCATTGGTCAGCCATACATAGAAAAAGCCCTTGACGTACTTGCTCAAAGACAATTAGTTTAATACTCTGAACACATGAAAACATACTTCCAGTGGAAGGTCTTAAAACATCCTAACCAGAGGATAACGTCTACTGGGAGATGACTAATGATGCTGTTTAAGCTCTTGAAGGTGCACCAAGGTGGATTTTTTTGTGCAATAAGAAATAAAAGTGACAGTCTCTCTCTAAGCAGTGAGCCTGTGTTGTAGCTGCAGGGTAACTCAGATTGAAATCCATGTGAATATAAAGACAAATAACAAATATATCGGATACTTTGCTTTGGTGCTCAGCTATTAAACCAAACACTGCTACTTGCTGAGCAGATAGTCTAGGCATGGTTCTCTAGGTGGTCTAACAACCTTACAATTAAGAGCTTAATAATCTTAAACCACTAAAAACAAACAAAAAAATCAAACACCCCAAGGCCCATGATGTAAGTCATACAATAGATTTAAATGCACAGGAAAAGGTAGTTGACAAACAGAATATGAGAAAAAAAAAGTGTTAACTAAGTACTCATAACACCCACTCTCCCACCCTAATTAATTTCAATAACATAACATTCATATTTAGCAAAGACCAGGTTGTTCTTCCCTGTTATTTTACATTTCTCATTTATATGGGGAAGAAATAAGCTTTTTTCCGTTTTCCTGAAGTCACTTTCAATGTAACTAACACATTTCAGGTTTTGAGTAAAAGGAGATTATTTGACATGACAGTTCTGTTAGTTGTCATACTTACCTACTGAAAACTTCATACTTTCAGTTAAAAATATAATTGATGATGTAAACATTTTCTCATTTGAACAGCCACATTTCAGAAATTAATCTACTACAAGGGTTACTTTTAGATGACTGTACCTGCTGACTGGGGTAAGAAGGTGGTGGACTATCCATTTTTGTTTCATCTTTCCTTAATGCCCTTTTTCCTAGAGACATTTCCTCCTTTTGAGTCCCTGGTGGTTCACCACTGCTCTCCCCATCTGCTTCTTCATCATCAGCTTCTGAGGAACTACTGCTAGTACTGCTCACCTGAGGAGACTGGACAACACAAAATCATTAACATGGGGACATTAACAAGGACAGGCATCTCTCCAGTGAGCACATTCAAATACCAGAAAAAAMTAGGACACTGTAAATGCTGTACCTCATCTTTCAATGCCATGTTTTCACCTCCGCCGTTTAGCTCGCTGTGGATTCCATTCATGTTGGCTACAACCTCGGCATCGTCGTAATTATTCAGTGGGTAGATATCAGCAAATTTTGCTGATAATGGTGCAACATCATCATCATCACTACCACTGAGGGGAAAAGAGGCTTAGATAAATMATAGTTCTCAGTTATAGTGAAAGCAGCTAGAATACCAAGATGAAATAAAGTTGAGGGCATCTCTTGTATAAATGTTCCAATCAGGAGTCAAAGGATRGTCTTCCAAATTGCTCAACTGAATTTACTTCTTCAAGCAAGYAAAATCAAGCAAATCTGTCACATAATCTACTGAATGGAGGGGTCACATGCCTCAATGACAGACTTGATGAAAAAAAAAGATTCTTGCTGGTTTGGGTAAAGTATTTTTCAAAAACTGTTTTCTGACTAAGAATCTATGGAATTAGTAATTCTAGGATACTGATGACCTTTAATGCAATGAAAAAAGCCTTATGCCATTGTCTTCCTTCATAGACATAGTGAAATGGAAAAAAACACACCATAAAATTCAAAATTTTCCACACATTAAATGTTGCACCGGTAAGAATGGAACACTGAACACATCACAGTAGCTCTTAAATTTCTCAACAATTAGTTTGTAGACAATTCCACATCTGCATGCTTTTYAGAATCTGCTCTAAAATACTTAATGGAATTTTAGCCTACAGATAGATAGTAAAAAAAAAGTGCATGTTTAATTACTCATTCCAAGGAAGTGTTGCAAAGATTGGTTAGTTCATGCTRCTATAATAACCCAGAGCTCTTAAAAGAACTCTTAAACTGTGCACTTAATCTTGTTGCATTCCATAAAATACTSAGCCAAAATTTAATTACATGATGGCACCATTAGGCATATTTTAAATGTGTGATGAAGAAATAAAACGSAGCAGATAGTATGAGACATAAAATGGCACTTCCCCAAGGAGCAGTGGTATTTCCCTAAAAATAGGCTTGTTACAGTAAATAATACTTGGATTCAACTGCACTACATTCTGAAGAGACAAACTGAACAATTTTTGACATTTCAACACCAAGACTACTGAGAGTTTATAGAAATGGCAAAGCACACACTTAAGAATATGTAGCTATTTTCAAGTGCTCCCTGAATGGGYTCAGAAACTAAAGTTCTGTAATGAAAGATTAAACCATTGGTGGCAACAGATAAATGTTCAGAGGAAATGGAACATAGTGAATGACAGTCACCAGAAACATCCCACACATATGCACTGTCCCAATTCATCACACTATTAGCATGGAACACTAAGGCAAATTGCCCTGACTGTACCTACAGCAGGTATATCATTAGTGTTCCCATCACTCAGGTACTCAAAGTGGGAATTTAAAGTATTCATTCAGAATATCACACGACAGATGAGACTGCTGGCTAGCTGTGCCCATACCAAGTACAAAAGCCAGCCTACCAGGACGCTGTAACCCTTTGGAATTATGAAGGGGTGGAAGTCCACCATTGGACTAATGCTTCAAATCCAATAGTGACGATGACTGSAGGGTAAGAAAGTGGGTGGCAGATACTTCTGACAGGGACCATAATTTTTGATCTAAGACTCACGTTAATGTAACTTCAACAATCCTAAAAGCCATATAATAAAGGCTTTTTTGGAACTAAAGTGATTCATATGAAATGACAATCCTCAAAGAAATGAAAGCCAGTTCCCWTGCTCAATTTAGGAAAGCCTGACATTTTAACAYGATGCTCTAAAGTTGATCATAATCTGATGYCCTTCTAATTGCAAAGAAAAGGAAAGTGCATACTACAAACATTTCTAGCAAAACTGTTAATACAGTATCTTCAGAAGTTTTCAGAAATTTGATAGGATTTTTATATATATATAAATGTTTGCACAACATACAGCACTGGAGTTGTGGTCAGCTGAACACAGTACCATTATTAAGTAATTTTCTGAGGCAAACTAGCATTACATAATGATGGCCTGCCAATGTCATTTGCCTGCTTCAGTTCCATTCACTACAAAAATTACAAACAGGAAAAAAAAAAAAAAACTTACAAAGTTGGCGCAGAACCATTATCTGCGAGGATCAGTCTGGGATGTTGCTGAATTGTGATAGGTGAGCTGGAACCCGATCCTGAACTCGCTGAAGACATACTGGGTGGGCGGATCTCAGACAAGTAATCCGGAGCAGAATCAATTTGTAGTGGTAACTGGTTAATGTGGATATCATCCGTTATGGGAGAATCCATGATGCCACACGTCAAAATGTGTGAAAGGCTGCAGTCATCACAAGTACATCTGTTCAGGAATTAAATTACACATTTTTATGACCTTGTTTAACTAACATTTAYTTAAAGCAACCACACTCTTTGTTCCAATAACGTATTTCTTTTTTCCTTGAACAGTAAAGTAATGATTTATTATGATTTCATACTAAAAACAWCAGCTCACCTTCTTCTATAATTACAGTTGGGACAGTCAGGCATGCTCAAACGTGATGACAGCATGTGTCTCATTGTGTCTGTGAAGTTGTTCTCCCCAGATAGTGCTTTCTTGTTATTAAGCTGAAGTAAATGGTAAAGGCAGTGTTTTAGTAGTGCAAGTCTTCCCATTAAAAATTCAATGGCACATAATGACAAGTTACATAATCAAAAAGGGCTCTCTGGGCAAAGTAATTTAAACGCAGAATAATCCAGAATAATTTCATGAAGGTGGCATTTTGGTAACAAGTGGAAAAGGAAGTTCAAAGTTAAAAACAACAAACATTTGGCATCAATACTCTTCAAATAAACTATGCTTTTACTGTGAAATAGAAAAGTGGACAAGTCSATCTCCTTGACTCATTTGTACATACATCTTGCATGGTATTTCTGCTGATGCATTCTGAACTTGAGCAGTTTTTGTCTTGTTTCATGGTAAGCACAAAAGGACACTGCTGACAAATGGAGAAAGCAAACTGACCCTTAACTTGCAAAACAAAAAAAATCAGGACAAATTTGGTACCTACAATGGTTTACAGTCAAGAGTAGCTGCCCAAAACAGGACTTGACTACATTAGTGAAAAAATACAATCCAAATAATCTCCACCTGGCAGAAGCCTAATCCTGAGAGTACCTAATTTCATTAGATACCTACAAGTCTCAGGTTAAACAAGGATGTGCCTAAGCTCCCACTTCYATGGATGCCCAGACCTGATCCTTACCTAAGCAGCCATGGTCTTACAGCACACTTAAGGCCAATTAGGATCAAGGAAAAAGAGGATTCTTCCTCAAGTCCTCTGAGGAGACCTGTATACCAGATGTTCTGAAGATATGGTTAACACASGCTTATGGTCCTTACAGGAAAAAGTACTTACTGATGACTGCTTTGAGACAWTGCCAATTTAAGCTTAAGTTTATTAAAAAGTACTATCATACTCTCTCTGGCTCATGACTAACGTTTCTTTCTGCATACTGGTACAGGAACGGAGAGGTTCTCCATCCAGAGTTGAGTCTATCCGAAGCCCACTGTACTCTTATGGAAAGCATGATGCACACTTGAACACTTCTAGGCTGCAGAAGAGAGTACTGAGTCTTAAACAGCAGTTTTATAATAGGGTAGAAACTTCTACTGGCCCCTCTCTGRTTACAGCTTAAAAAACAGAACATAGCTCTGCTCAGCCTTTTCCCCCACAAAAYAGATGCAGGAGCTACATCCACAGTCTCCACAGGTGGAATCATCTGTCCTGATGCTGAGGCTCATACCCCTGCACATACACAGGCACTTGTTAAACTCTTGAGCACAATATTCCCTACCATGTACGTCAGGACAGCTCCACACTCAATGTATTGGCTGTTTTGGATCCCACTCTAAGGCAACAGAACTCCCCTTTTTTTACACAAAGATTGTAAACACCTGGCATTCAGTCCTTAGACAACAGTGGTTACATTTTACCTTCAGTGACTGAGATTACATACTCTTATCTGCTCTTCTTGGATCTCTCTTTTCTGTATTTTAGCTGATCAAATTTCATGGCTGGCATAATTGCAGAATTAGTTTGCACAAAACTAGTACAATATATTACACTCAAGTTTGCATTTTACAAATATATGTGTAGGATTACTATAACTTAGAATGGTATTAAAATAAACTCCTACCTGCTCTTCAATAAAMCGCCTCTGTTTAAAAAATTCCCAGTCTTCCTTTAGCATGCGTTGTTTTGTTTTCATTGCCATCTAAAACAGAATTTGAGGAAAACTCAATGATTTAACAATAGAAAACCTACTTGGTTGTGAAGTTGGCCTATCAGTTTCACTAAACCTAGCTTATTTATATTATTCTGCAAGTACTTACACACTTAGTCAACATGAAATGTATTTTATTTGCTAATAATTTGAGTCACTTCAACATAAGATTTTACATTAATTTACACAATTTTTCACTTGGTTTTTTTCTAGTTACTCCTTATGTTAATATTTCTTTCTGTTGAAAATAAATTCCATTCATAACATTTTTAATAAAATGTGATTGATATTAAATACTCAACATCTGAGATTCACTGAAATCCATTAAAATCTAGAGATACTGGATTTACAGCAAGGCCTGCTCCCAACTTCAGGTGTAAACCCYGAAGTACCACATGTGGAACTAATCTGCCACAGAGTCAGAAGTATCAAAAGTAGTGACCTYGACTAACTTCATTTAGCACATTTATTCCTCAAAGTTTTCCATGCCCCTTGATTTATCTAAGGCTGGAAAAATATTTTATAATTATTTGTCTCTTGAACATATCACTACAAATGCACATAGAGTCTGTAACATTTGTACACAATTGATATTTTTCTGTTTTAGTAAATAAATTGACAGAACACAAAAGCTTTCATGAACTTTAACACAACAAAATGCAAGAACAAAACTCCTGTTGTATCTTACATCATTTTAACAGCTTACTTCATCACTGAGGAAAAACAACTATCTGGATTATCTTCCACAACTTTTCTTTTAAAATTTACCYAAATAATAATTATCATCATCATGATCTATCACCTTATAGAATATAAGAAATTGCTTCATAAAAATAGGTTAGTGAGCCAAAGACCAGTAGGTTACACCATTAGCAGCATTCTTTTAATCTTCAAAAGCATGCCTCCAGAAATTCATACCTGATCAAAAGTTTAAAGTCCTACTACTAAGCTAAGTATATTATTGCTATTATCATTATTTGACTTAGGAAGATGAAATTTTAAGCTGGGGATCCGAAACAGCATTAAGAGGTAAAATTATGCCTAATTAATTTCTGAAACTGTGGATTTGGATTTCCTTTGCTCCAATGAGATTATCCTAACACCAAAAAAATGAGTTTACAATGTCCATGTTTGTTTGCAAATAAAAAAAAAAAAAAAAAAAAAAAAAAAAATAAAAAAAAAAAAAAAAAAAAAAAAAAAAAAAAAAAAAAAAAAAAAAAAAAAGCACCCATGAAATATTCTTAAATTTCTCATACCATTTCTAAGATACACTAAAAGTAACTGCAGAGCCTCTGGCAAGCAACATCAGAAATTTCACCCTGGGTGCACTATCAGCTCCTGAGAACCCCTGAGCTATATATATTTAAAGTCAGCAACACTCACTGGTTTAGCTGCCCTGACACCTGAACCCTCACCATCAAAGTCAGCTACCTCCATTGACTATACTTTGTAAGAGAAGACTTTTCATGCCAGAGAACATTTAAAACAGCCAGTGCATTAACTGGGAGCTGCCTACTCAAGCCTGCCAAGAAACTGTCAGAGCAAACAGCATGGGACAAGTCCTGCTACTTGAGCATTAATGGGAACAGGAGCTGACACTCAAGTTTCCTTACTCCCACCTTCAAAGCCTTTCTGATACTCCCTGTCTATAAGTATCTTCAGTTATCGATTACATAAATAATAGAAACTCACTTCTCTCCCTTCCTTCCTTTCCCCAGTGAATATTTATTTTGCCAGAGCAAAGCAGCTGCAATWCAAACCACATGAATCATGCCCAAGAACTCGGCTAGGGAGTGGGAGATAAATTCAAATTCAGAAGAAAAAATTTACACTTCAGTTTTGTACATCTGAACTAAATATGCCACTACCACTTCCCAAAGGAGAAGAGAGGGCCAACACCACCCTCTTCCTTTCTCTCTATTTATTTGAGGCTAAGAAGTATTTGAGCTCCATCAGACAAGCAAGACAGACAGGTGAACAAGAATTTTTCCATTCTGAAATGGATTTAATCATGAAACAAAACCAGAAGTCTGGTCAGAACTGAAACATTACATTAAATCATCTGCAAAAAACTGATGCCCATACATATATCACAGGATGCCTTCTCCTTCCAAATTTTAAAATCTGCACCAAATGTGAATCGCACATCCGAGCTTCCAAAATTCCATGTATTAATCTAATCTATTTTCTTAGACTACTTCACTAGAGATAATAAAAATAATTCCTCCTATCACAAACTCTCAGTGCACAAAAATACTGACTGCTTCAATTATCTACACAGCCACCATAAAGACAAAAACCAAATATGCCCATGCTATTTTGTCTATTAGGTTGACCAGGACTGTAAAAAAAAAATAAAAAAAAAATCACACATTAATATGAAGAGACAAGCAAGAAGCTCTCCCAGGGCAAAAGCATTTCAGTTAAAAAAAAGGAAACAGCTTTGCACAAAATACATATGACTATCTAGCCATTACTTGCTGAAATGACTCAGAACCTCCTCAGCTAAATGTAGTGTAAGTTTGGTAAGTATATCAGGACCTGGATGTGCAGGCTGCACACACTTAAAACTCTCCTRTACTCCAGACACTCCAAAGATCTCTTCCTCAGATTCGACGTATGATTAATATTGGCACTGATATGGATGATTCCTTACTCTAAACTTGATCAGTGTGTGATGGCCCAGCAGTGTCTTAAGTTACATGTCTGTGCATGACACAGTTGTCTTACACAGTCTTAAACAATTAATATTTGTAAAGCTTGCAAGAGCACTTTTTTAACCAACAAGTAATATAACATACTGCAGTGGAGGGTCCATTAATTATCTCTGCTGACGTCCTCTTTTGGATATTGTTCCACAACAGATAAATGAGAATCATTCTTAAACTTCCTTTCCTTTTTAATCTTTCAAACACTACCAATAAAACCTCACAATCTGGTTAAGCCAAGAGACAAGCAAGGAATGGAAGATGCATTCACTGTTAAGAGCCACAGTTTCTACAGCAGCAGGACTTTCTGATTTCTACCTTGTTGACAAAATTATCACTGCAAATTCAAGTATGATGGTCATACTGAATGATGTATTTTTTATCAAGAGAGTATAACCACAGGTTATCATCAACATGGGGTTTAAGGCATGATTRTGAAAATGTTTTTTCCTACATATAAGTACCAATATAAAACCAGTATCTTCTTTAAAATTTGATGGTTTAAGTTTTAGAATTGTCTCCTCTACACACCACCCCGTGCAGGTATTTTTGGACATTAGGTACTAAGTCATCACATGAAATTCCCCCAGTTGTGAGAAGGGTGCCTGCTTGCATTRGGATACAGGCTTCACTGAGCAAATTTTAAAAATGCTGCAAGATGGGACTCGTGGCAGCTGCACGATCACTCAATAAAAAGAAATACAGAAAAATCAGTTAAAAGCTGATTATCAAGTGGTGCAGAACAACCAGTCCGAAGCTAAATATGAATATGACTCTCCAGAAATGCCATTTTAAAATAAAAACAGCTGAATGATGGAAGTGAAGTGGGCTTCCTTTCTTAGTAAAGAGGCAATACCAGACAGCCACGATACCCTGACACCATGGCAAAGATGATGATGACTTGTAGCATAAAATGCAAAATGATGAAATTTTACTGAGCTGCAATCAAATATTTAGGTGCACAAAAGCAGCCAGACCAAAAGAAAACTTTGTAACTCATAGCTCACAGATGCAGTCCCCAAATATAGAGCAATCCCTAAAAATAAAATTAGTTATAWCCTCTCTCCATCTTGAAGGCACTGGAATTAATGGTAAAAGTTCGCTAAATCTTCAACACAGGGAACAACTTCTGAAGGACATTTGCAGTGYACTGTAAGACTGAAATATGCTTGTCATCTATAGAAGTAACTTTGCATTACTGAATCTCAAATTAGTTCTCCATATTCCTACTGCTCATAAAACTTCAAAATAGAAGGCAAGTTTTATAAAGTTCTCTATCTTCCTTTATTTCCATGATATTTTTCCTTCCAGTACACTTAAAATTGAACTAAGCAAATTTTAACTCTTGTCCTGAGGTGTTTTTAAAAAATTAAGTTTCTTGAGCATGAGACAAAAGCCACAGGAGAAATTTTTGAAGAGTATAAACAACTACTTGGAAAATAAATTGCTGTTTTTCTGAAAATTAAGCTCTCAACAACACAGGAATCAGTACAAGAACATGATTATTCTCTGAAATGTAGCACAAATTCAGAAGAATAAGCTATCAGGTCATATACTTAATTAAAGGACTACTTCAGAGGTTTGAAATATTTTTGCATTGAGACRAACTGCAGTTCCCATTTTGACAACCGTACAATGATCATCATCACACCATGAAACATGCCATAATTTTTAAAAGCTACCTCTTCCTCCAGAAGATTATTATTCTGAAAGCTTATGGGGTTTTGTGGAATGGGTTGATTTTCTTTCCTATGGGTCATTTACTGGCTACAGTAATTAAAAATGTTCAAAGACCATCTCTAAACAACAAACATAATAATCTGCTTGAGCACTTTGAATATATCATTGTACAATCACTGTYAAGTAATAGTATGTTAGTGCTTTCCTATTGTGAAATATGAGTAACATGAATGAAAAGAAGTTAAGACTGTTGCTTCAAAGCTCTGGATAAAAACACYCAAGAAATGATTCTTCACTAAAGGCACAGTCCTGCATGGGCTGCTCCCTACATAATCAGTCTTGAGACTGTTTGCATGACTCTTACCTGTTCATCAACATAATCATCTATTCTTTTCTGGCATTCAAGCCACGCTTCAGCAACTTGGCCCATTTCCTGTTCCAGCTGATGATACCTTTGTAGCAAGGTACTATACATATCTTCACTACAGGAATCGTGTGTTGTTCCAAGCCTGAAAGTTCAAACAGGACTTGTTATGGAAGAGACATTTCACTGAAGAAACATGCTTTTAAATTCTGCCAGCCAAAAAGAATGTTGTGAAAATGTGATTATTGACACACCTAGGCCCACACAGCTGCTTGTATCCCAAAAGTTGAGTATTTTTAGTAGTTTTTCAAGAAATATCCAAACCCTGCTTATTCCAATCTTCTGTAACCAACAATAGCAAGAATGTGGGAAGTGCCACACTGCTAGAGACTCTTTCCCATGAGCAACCAGATGACAAACCTATTTGTTCAAATTTTGTTGCTTGATATAGTTATCCTTCTAAATTCTATGGGCTAAATATACATGTTGACTATACACTGCAGAGCTACATAATAAAAATACAGCCAGAAGCTTGTTAAGCAGAACTCTCATGACCAGTGCTAAAAACATTCTCAGACAAGCTGGAATTCCAGGTGGGAAATGTGCTGTAGAATGARGGAAGTGAGATACAAGMAGTTATCTACTACCACTTGAGCAASATGGAWTTCAAAACATGGGGATGCCAGTCACTGCTGAGTGCCTCTGTGAGGAGCCCCAGAAACAGGAGACAGACTTGCCTCCCTTCCTACTGCTGCATCTTTGCACAGCATAATGCTTAAGTAAACATGTCAACTCCCAACACACTGACTTCAGCAATAATAAAAGACAAAATTCTACTCAGTAGCATGTGTTTAAACCCCACTGAATTGTAATGACCTGTCAATTGACACAAATAAGCTGAAGCTTTACAACRTTTTTCTACTCAGTAATTAAGAAGCTGTGTGATAATTAATTAGTCACAGAGGTTGTGTAGCAACTCAAAGCCAGTATCAAAAAAMCAAAATTGAAGCATCTCAAAACATGACATTTAAGCCGAGTTCCAGCATTGCAGGGAGGTTTGTTACAGCTTTTCACTGCTATAGGATGCCAACCCAACCTCAGAACCACATACTCCTGTCTGTCACCTGGCAAAAAACTAAGCCCTTAATTTTAACTTGCCAATTAAGTAAAATGAAGAGCTGAGCAAACAGATAACTCAGTAAACATCAAGTTACAGCTGAKAGTGTGACTTTGACAATAAATTCATTTTATTCTGTTGTTTTTGCCCAGAACCTRCAACACAACCACTTAAGAAGGGTGCACAAGCAACTCTCCACACTAAAACCTGGGATGTCCATGGTGTGAAGAGTACAAAAAGAAGTTTCAAGGGGTACAGTGACTTTAGGAAACAACACTTCCTTACTATCAGTGCAAACATTGTCAATGCCTGTTACTGGGCCACAATTTGTTACTTTTTTTTTTAACCTCTGTATTATGCATTTATGTGAAAATCACCACCATATAGAAATCAGTAAATGGTTCTCATAACAGCTCTTGAGTAGTACTATTCTTTCCAACAGTAGTTTTGCACATAATCTTATTTAAAATATGCTCTTAAGTTAGACCCAAAAGAACTAAATTTTTAAAAAATTGTACTAGCAATGCAACAGCATTTACACTTTAATTCTTTATTGTGACTACAGTTAAAGCTAATGTGCTACTAGCAAATACACTTTCAACCCCCAAGGCAAGTATAAAGCAACAGTCTAGGTAACATTTCAGCCTTCTAAACATAGGTAGAATATATTCCTGGACTGCAGTAAAAAAAAGGTAATAAAAAGAATAGCACATACATAAAACTTAGTAAGAATTGTTCACTTTAAAGTAACTGMGACTTCCAAGCCRYACCTRTTGACAAACTGTATATTTTGTACATACATTTTGGGTATATGGCTACATATTTAGATCAGGAATGCGTAATTTTTTTGGGCAACAGCATTTAACCAAAGCTCTGCAAATATCCTCACCACTGCCTCATCCCCTGCTGGGAAAGCAAAGGGCACAGAGGAGCCCCAGGTATCTGTGAYTTCATCAGTCACCAGGCTCCAATAAAGCATTTTGGTGAATATAGAAAAACACGTCAGAAGCTGCATGCAATCAAAATCCTCTTAACTAAATCAATATTACTGAACCTTTCAGAAACTCTTCATATGGACACCTTCATCAAGAAGTACTACCCACTCACCTTTGAAAGGACTGGATTTCCTTACACATGATGAAAATGCATCCTTATGAAATGCAATGTCTGACCCAGAAGCCCCRCTGACTAGTGAACTCTTGCTAACCATGGACAGCCCTTACAGCTGGTCTGCAGRCTGTACAGCTGAGCTGCCTCCTAACCAAGCCACAGATGCAGTCTTTGTAGCCAAACAAAATATAAAAATTAAGACCCTGGTAGTTTACCCCAGCAGATGAGCTGTGTCTGCTGTGAAATACTGACACAACTCATCTGGTATCAGCTAAGCAACCTCTGTCCCCACAAAGCTGCTGTTTAAACCACCCTAAGTGAACGCTTTTTCTAGTCTGACATCCAAAAAGCATCCTTGGAATGAACCACAGAACACTAACTGCATATTTTGAAAAAGCCAGAGATAAAAAAAAATGGTGATTTAAGCAAAGAATGAAATAAAGGACGAAGACCCAAAAGCTAAGTGAAGCTGAGATGTCAAAACGCCATTTCACATTTCTCTTCAGGAAGAGAAAGTAATGAGGCCACTGCTCTTCTGTAAAGACACTGGCAACACTTTCTCTACTGCACATAAATGATTCTCTGCTGACCACATGACCAGARGATTAGACTGATCCCTGCTTTTCTGTTTGAAGCTTCTGTGATGGAACATTTCTCCACCAATTTCCAATGGTGGGCAGAAAGCTATCCTTCCACAAGAACTTTAATTCTCTCACTTCAATACACAGAGAACAACAGTAAAATCCTGAGAGGCCATGAATACAAACATAATCTATGTTTATCAAAGAAAAACAAGACATATACTGTATAATCTACAAATGGGAAGCTTGTGCTGAACCTTTCCTATCAAGAAACGTTCATGTGAATCAAACTAGGCAAAACCATAAGTTTAAGGGTGTTTCACATAAATTACCTAGCACACACAAATGCACTGGAAAAGGAACTCCTGCAGGAAGAGATTTTGATTTAATCATATTTGTAAGCTTTGAAGGTGGCTGTCACCATAGTGACAGCAGAAAAACAACTTCTGTTGCTCTGATCWCTTGAGAGGAACAGGTAAATGAAATAAAAAATGCTTTTGTTAAGGAATGACCATAAAGTTCACTATGACCATTCTCAGCTCTGCAGATGAAAGCAACATAAATATTTTTATACAGTCAGGATTTCTGGAGTAAAGAGATGCAGAGAGGCCTTGTCAAAAAGCATGGACATGATGAAGGATAGCCACAGAAAAAGAAGCCACAGACCACTGGAAAAGTACACAGTTAAACACAACAATAAAATTAACTGTTGGGGCAGGGAGGAAAGGGTTTCAGCATCAATCTAGTTTCATGTGAACAAATTGGGTAACTTATGAGAGACCTTAGACTTCTTGCAGAACCCAGCAACAATTAAATTTTTTTGTCTTTTCTTGTTTTCCTTTCTAGTATCTACTAGCAAAAGAAGAACTCAAAAGAAATTTCTTCATTCACTGTGAGCAAAGCCTTTTGAGACAGAATTAATCAAACTGCTCTTGCACCATGGAAAATTACCTAAGACAATACCTTTAAAACAGATGTACACAGCTCATAAATGTGCCCTCATCCCAAACAAGACTGACAGGYCAACATGAACCACCCATGACTGTATGTTAAAAATATTCAGACTCAGAATAAAACACATTTCTAGTAATACTTCTTCCCTAGAAAACCCAAACACTTTGACAGAACCCAAATTACAAACAGAGCAACCCTACTARGAAAATATACAGTTAAATGCCTCAGGAGCTTTAAAGCCATGAGACTACAAGTATATAGCAAAGCGGTTTGTTTCTTTTGCTTTCTCAAATGAAAAGATGGCTTAAAACTTCAAATTCAATTCTGTGCACTATGGGAAGGCAAAGGCAAGGAGGTTTTAATTTGCTTGCAGAACTGCAAAAAAGGCAGCAATGCCTGATAATTGAAAACAGTACTATTCAGTCACACCATCAGTATTTACTTAGGATGCTGTCATTTTACTGGGTAACCTACAACTAAGCAAATAAGGGTTGTAATTCCTGTGACAARCAAGTTATGACAGCAGCCTGCTCAATCAACAACACCTTTTCAAGAGAGATCCACACAGTATTTTACCAGTTCAAGTGTAGTGGCAGGTTTTTTTTTTTTTTTAATGCTGTGGTTGCAAGCATGGGTTTTCATTCCTTCTTGAAATTACAAAACAAAAGTTAAACTCTACCTTAGCTGTGACACCAACGTTGGCAAGCTATTCTGCAAGAGTGGCTCAGAAAATACCAGATTTTCAAACAGATGCTTGTTGTGCAATTCCCATGTCACCTGAAATTTCTTCAAATGTTCATTTTCCTATAATGATAAAACARCCAGAAATAAGTCAGGATTAGGGCAAAAAAAAATTCTTAATTCTGTCCAAGGCAAGCATTTTTTAATAAGCCTARTTTCCAACCTACAGGCTGGATGAGCCAGCTCAGTCTTATGCAGTTTTAATACTCAAAACCTCAGAATTTAAGCAATTTATAATGACTTCAATAACCCCAGCATCATTCCTTTTAAATTGTCATGGATAAAAAAAAAATGTATCAGTCTACATTATTCAAAGTTCCCATTCACTCCTGCACCAGATGTATTTTATGATCCAAACCTGTAATTCTCAAGTTTTCTTGTCAAATGATTGTCTATTCCTGATTATTCATCTAGTAAGACACACATGCAATGGCAACCTATAATCTTTATTCAAAACTGACACAAAATCATACAAACAATTCTCCTCGAGTACTGCTGAAAAAGTGAAGTCTTCTAAACAGATAAGAGACCAGCAGGTCACTTCTCTTGTAAGCAGAAAGTTTATGTATTTGAGGTTATTTAACACTTAATTGTATGTTATTTCAAGGGCTAAACTGTAAAACTGTTGTTAAAACACAAGAATTTGAAACAGGTATAATATATTTTCCAAGGAGCGAGTTTTCCCCCATATAGCCAGCAGTTATACCAGGTTTTCACCCACACAAAGCAGAATTAAATGCAAGCATTCTGGCTCTCAGATCAGCAAACAGGCTTTAAGCACTGCAACCCCAAGGACCCAGAAACACCTTTATACTCTGGAATTTTAAAGTTCTGTTAATCATAGTGGGTTAAAATGYAAACCAACCAAACATATTTATATCAGGCCTGAAGACAAGACTATCAGAATTTAAAACAATAATTAAGTTTGAAGTATTATTATTAAGAAGGGTGTGTGGTGGGTTTTGAAGTTGTACAAGACACGTGTACTTCTTCATTTTGAGTATTATGTTTTCAAAATACTTGAAATTTCTATAAAATGCTAATAATTTCTCAAGGGTCACTGAGAAAGGTTGATTTCTTAAGGAATCTCCATATTATGCTGTGAACAAAACCAACACCACTTATCTACAGAATCTTGTGTACCAGTTTGCACAGATTATATTTCTCATAAAGAAATACCAAACAAGTTTTCCTCTATGTCTGCTGTGCTGTGTATTTGAGGGCCCTTCTGTACTGACCATAGTCCTTCCAAATTGCTGTCAGTATAATCTGTCATGCCCTGCACTGATGGGGCACAAGGTTTTAGTTCCTGCTCTTGAAGTCTGATGGATTCCTTTGAAAGGAGGGACAACTGYTCATAATTTCATTGAGAAACTACTTCCTCACAGGTGGAGGTTCAAGGCATTATATGCCTTCCTACAATACACTACATGCAAAGCTTTTATCTTTAAAAGGAAGGCAGCACTAAGTTTAGAGATCATGRCTGCCTTTTATGTATTTTAGGTGAAAAGATTCCTTCTTCTAYAGTGCACTGGTATCTTAAGTGGAAACATCCATGCACACTGAAAAAGTAATGAGAACAGCTCATGTTCTCAATGTAACAGCTCAGTAGAAACATTTTCAGTACTTCCTGGGCTGCATAAAGGAAAAGACTGGAATGTTTTGTGTGTTCTTAGGCTTCGTTTTTTTACAAGTGGAGAGGAATTTTATTTTACTTTTAATTTTGTCAGAAAATGGGTTGACTAGGGGGTTCAAGCATCTTGTGTTTTGKCATGATTATTATTTCAGTCTTCCATACCTACCAAGTTTGCATGACTACTAATTCCCAGTAATTGCTGGGAAAAGGTATAAAATCCTTATTTTCTGATCAGCTGAGTAATTGTTGCACCAATGGGTCCATTATTGGCAGAATCACTTTGATAAAGCCAAGGTGTACTGCAAACCATTATGGCTGAACAAGCTGCAAAGCAAATCAACCTGAAGAGCAATCTTTTCTCAAGCAGCTTGTTAGAAACTTAATGATTTTTAAAAGCAGCCAATAAACAGGGGATAGAAGTGACCTCACCTCWGTATCTAAGTGATAAAGCTAAGCAAGATAATACAGAAAACAGCAAATACAGAGCACTGACAACAGAAAAAAAATCAGATATGCTCAAGCGTCTTAATAGAAACATCTTCCTGCTTTGCAAATTTACTTTTATTGACAGGCCTACCACAGTAATCAAACTCTGCTTCCTCTCCACTTTACATCCTCACCTGTGGCCATTATAGTCTATGCACTATCTATTTTTAGCTCTCTTTACCCATCTAGACAGTCACTTTCATCTAACTGGCAATAAAATCCAAATTCCCCATCTTACCCACTTTCTTTTWTTTCTACTTGCACAAAGCTTACACAAGAAAAGGGATGGACAGGGTAAGGATGTTAACAAAGGATGCACAAGAAAGGATTAATAACGAAAGAGGATTAATAACCTTGTAAGACCTTAAATAGAATTACAGAATTTGTTTACTGTATTACTCACTCAATGGACAGCTAAGATGACGTTTTTAAGGCTACTGCCTATTTTATACCTCAAAATGTAATCCCAAATCTAACATTACAATCAGTTCACAAAAAAGCMCTTAAAGAAGAACTTTATAAATAACATAGCAGATTAAGTGTGAGGCAACAGATCATCTTTTCAAGCAGCCATTCTAGATTGCAACTGAAAGGTGAAAATGGAAACAATTTAAGTGAATGCTACACACAGAAGTTGGTGCCACTTAATCGTGGTTGTCAAGAGACCATAAAAGATTAACGGAGTAGTGCTTCCCACATTAGGACATCTAATAATTTGTAAATCTGCTTAAAGATTTACTTCGGAGTAAGTGCCACAAACAAAATCCCACCTTTTTCTTTGCAAACAAAAAAATAATTTCATCAAGCCACTGYAAGAGATGCCTACTATACACTCATGAATATTTAATTTGCATTTTCAGAATCTTCCTGTCTCTCAGGCTGAACACAGAAAAGAATCTTAAAATTTACCATCACAGAAGACACCGGAAAGAGCCCAGAACAACTGTCAGCATTAGCCCTGGCAAGCAGGAGCACACARGTTGTTTTTTCAGTCTTACCAGAGTAACTAGGAAGGCGCTGATTGTACACGCTGCCTGACAGAGTGCACTGTATTCTTCAAGTAGGAGTGAGATGAACTGCTGTGCCTGGGGTGGCCCTTCTGTCRCCAATGTTGAAGCAACCTTGGATCCCAGGGACAAGTGTCTGAGCAGACGAACCTTCATTTCAAGCACATATTCTCTAGCTTGCTGTTCCAACCGTTGGTAAAGCTGGTATGGATCTCTTTCACAAAGTCTTTATTTTTAAGTATTTGTGACAGAAAAAGAAAAAAGAGAGCATGTAATCAACAGGTTTTGTTTTCCTAGAAATACTTACCAGTTGCTACTACCATCATCAAAAATAACCTCAGTGGTTCACATTTAGAGAACTACTTTAGATCTCAGAGAACACAGTCCAGTCCCCTACTTCTACACCATAGAACTGAGCTCGTGTACCTTTAGGCCTAGGATGCTTGCCTAAGGAGGAGGAAACTGATTTAGAACTTAACTGAATTTCACTTCAGCTTGTGAGCTCAAAATCTTAACTTGATTTGCATCCAGCCCTACAGGCACCCAGACTCCTCAGAAAAGCTTCTTCACAAATTCTCCATGTTGTTTTCAACAGATTTGTGTCTACAGAAGAAAACTGAACGATGGCTGCTTTGAACCACTTTAAATAATTCAACTTCACTCTAAAACTCTGTGCATGGAGTTTAAGCCCTGGCCTCATTTTTTTTTTTTATAGCACAGGGAGGTGGGGAAGAAGAAATGAATGAGATAAGTACTGAACAGTTAGGTGAATAGAAGTCTGCAGCCATCTAATCCATGGTTTTCCCTCACTACTCACAAAACATTCCTATCATATTGACATCAAGTATTCCAGCATACAATAGGGACATTACTTGGCACCACTACTAATTCCAACAAAGAAGACCAGATACTCCATTTCTTGCCAGCTCCGTCTAACAAGAGCATGGAATTGGGAATTTCTGCTTTTTAAAGAGTTACTCTGCCACAACATGGTCTTTCTGCACGCTACCTAAAAGGAGGATTTGTTTTGTTTTCTTTAACGCATTCAGTACCTATATTGATTAGCTTTGTGAAAAAATTCTGCATGCTATTAGCACCACAGACTGGACACACTGGTGCCTGCCCAAATGGTATCCTTTTTTTATTTTACACTTTAGAGACCATAAGGAACTCAAGTGAAAAAAATAATCCAACTGAYATGTAAGACTTCCTTCTTTGAGATCCTGTTTCTGTCCTTGTTTTTTAATAATCTGTCCCAAAAGTGAAAAACAGTTCTGAGGAATCAAAGCTCCTCAGTACATAAGAAAGTTATACAGTATAATGTTCCAATTTTCAAAATTTTTCCATTAAGGAGAAAATGCATAACATCAACAACCATTTTAGCTGTGATTCAGTTTTAATTACCAACACACTATGCAACATTAAACGTCTTTGATTTCCAAGCCTATATTGCATGTTTTGATCACTTAAATAAACAAAGCATGACTAATTGGGAGGCACGCTATATTACTCTGCTTGTACACAACTCATGTTCAAAACCAAACAGTTTTTATATAAGCAAAGTGCAATATGCTCATTTAATTATCTATTAAAGCTAGTTCAGGTGTATAGTCATACCAAGAGCAGTGCTAGATGAATTTCTCTTTCAAACCTGTCTTTATCTCACCAGAATTTAGGTTTAACTAGAAATTGCACATGAGAGCTACAGCTGGTCAGACTGGTCAGATTTCAGTATATTAAGGATGTATGGAACCAAGGAGAACAAGAACTCCTTGATCACACATTGAGTTAGACAGAAACTGAGATGATCCTCCTGGAGCACTTTACGGTCTGTCACACTATCCTTAAAGGCAAAAAACCCACCACTGAAGATCTCATTAAACACATCTTCACCTCAACACCTAGCAAAGTTGCAATTGTGACTTCTGAAAAGAGAATGAAATTCCTGGAATCCACCTCCGCTAGGGATCCATGTCCAACATAACAACATTTTAACAATCTTCCAGGTGTTACAATCACAGTAAGGTGCAAACACTACTACTACTACTAATCCAGGCTAGCTCCACAAGGTAAGATTTTCACGTGGGACAGTTCAAACTTAACACTGTCTTACCAATAAGGTCTTTTGAAGAAWAAGATTCTGGGACCCTTTCATAATTACACATTCCTAACACAAACAGCACATGAATTTAATTGCTTCCCAGGCATTCAAACTAGCATTGAAAAATCCTGCACAACATAAAATTAATAATCTTTGAAGTGATATACCTATCCACCAGCTCTTTCATTCCTTCTTTATCTGGTACCAACGACTGGTCTTGGTCATCTGCCAAAGGGGTCCCAGCTTGGCGATAAATACACCGAACCATGTATCTGACTTCTGACCAGTAATTTTGAAGCTGCTGAGGTTCACGTTCAGGCTCTGCTGAATTTTCTCTGCATGTAAAGACAAAAATAATTGTCCTCTATTTGTATACATCACATAGGCATGTTGATTCCTACTATTCTGGGAAAAAAAGTACATCTGAAAATGCCCAGAATGAAGTATGAAACTGGGTAAATACTGCCATCCAGAAATTAGTTACCATCAGACAACCCATTTCAAGAGTTTATGCATCACCTACAAACAAGCTACAACACTGCCAAAGTCTGACTACAACCACCATGCTGCTGWGGTTGAGTTCAGCTCTTACCTGCGTTCATTACAGGCCTCACAGTTGCATGCTATGTCTGAAGGAGAGGAATTGCTAAGATCTGCAGCAGGCACTGTCTGTGCACCAACAGTTATTCTTCCTCCTCCTACAGATTCCTGCTGTGATCCACTGTTTCCAAGAGGCATGTGCAAAAGGAAATCTTGGCTCTGAAAAAAAAAACCAACCCAAATAGGTAGCTTTCAGTTTGTAAGGTCTGAAATGTTATTAGGTAAGCAAATATTAAAGTGCCAGTTCTTAGTGCTGCATATATTTTGGGAGGACACTCAATGAGGCACCAAGAATTACTCTTTCAAAAGCCTAATAAATTAAAGAGATGACCACCTTCAYTTCTAATGACCCAAGTACATTGGTTATAATTATCACCTTTAAGAACTTCAGCATAAACAATGAACAAAGCTAAAGGAAGGCTTGCATCATCCACACTTAATCATAAACTAGCACTATCTCTTCAGTCTCCATCTAACAATATGTTTGGYTGCCAGAATTTAACAGCCCCTTCTAGCAAAAATTACAAAATCTCCTTTTTTGTACAGCCAGACWTAGTATTTCATAGAAAAGGATGTTAGAAAGCTGCTGCCACTGAAATGGATGTGCTCTCCTGTGMACAGTGCTGTTCAATGCTAGCAGGTGACACAGACCACTCGCCCAAGACTGCTGCTATTTCTGTCTCCAGTTTCTCTCCCTTCTCTGTGCTCCAGCCCCAGCACATGTTATGCTTCTCTCCTGCACCCTCCCAAGTCTGCCACCAGMTTTCTCTGGCACCTGGCAGAGATCTGTTTCACATCAGTAGCATGACTGAAGTTGYTTTTTTTGTGCCCCAAATCCTGGATCAGGATGCAGACACAGGTAAGAACAAACCTGCATGCATTTGCTATCAGGCAAACTAACAAGGGCAACAGCAACCTGAACACAGGAAGACCTACAGCAAACCACCTGTACTGACTTGCAGTCACTGATAATTCTTTTTTTTAAGCTAATCTTGGCTTTTTTTCCCAGCTCAYTTCTCTAATTTGACTAGTCACCTAATTCCTTTAGTTGCCTTTTTAAGTCAAGCTTCCAATCTTGGAAAATCTATTTGCTGTCTGCTTTTAAAAATTACTCTCTARAAAAGAAAACAGTTGCCAAATTAAAAAAAAATTATTTTACATCGACTCTTTATAACTTAACAAAATGTTTAGGAAGCAAATCCTGCCTCCCTTGCATGTGTAGGACCCTTAATTTTCTTTACTCCTTCCTTAAACAGAGCTTAAATGTGTCAAAAATGTCAACTCAATGGAACCATAGTGTGCCTTGGTCTTGCTGCACTTTGAACTCTCTAGGATGTGTTTACCATCATACCACCAGTATAATTCCCTTAGATTTAATCTCTTTTGATTAGTTTTACTACCCTTGTTAACAGCAACACTATCCGTAAACACAAGCTGTATACAAGTAATATACTCTTAAATTTTCCTCACAAAAAACTAAATTGACTATGCTTTTGACATGAGCTTAACAACACCCTCTAGACAATCTTCCTTCATAGTGATTTACTGAAATAAAAATCTGTATGTGCCTATGGGTGTGCGCACAGCCTGTTAGCTCTCTGCAAGGAGATGTCAGCTGGAATTTACAGTACTTCCAATTATCCCAAGTGTGTSACTTCCCAGGTCAGTCATGAAGACTTGTTTATGCAGTATAACATAGTTTACTTCTAATGAGGTTTCGCTGGACTTGTCAATGAACTTTTGCTATCTTCCTGCAACACTAAGCACAGCTCTTACATGAAGTTGAATTCACAATTTGAAATACATGTATTAAAATCAYGTTTGCAGTGCTACCAATACTAGGAAACTGTTACATTCATGCTATGCCAAGGTGTCCTTTATTAAAAAACATAGGAAAGAAAAGACAGTGAAACTCAGAAGTCGTCAGGAAGGTGCCAGTGCAAGTGCAGTGACCTAAGAAGTGTACTGAAAGAACAAGGAAAATTCAGTTTACCTAATGAAGAGAGGAAAACACAACATCAGCAGACAGAATAGAAAAATATGTAATGAGTAAGGTCATGATGGTAATAATAGGAAAAATTTTAGTAAAGGCAACAAGGACCAAGATTGAGAYCCAATGAATTAAAAGCAAAAACCTCAGTAAAAAACTGGCCCAAACCTTGCTCTACTTAAAATTCCACAATTCAGAATGAGAACTCCTTGTGTTTGGAACAACATACCTGTTCAGTTTAGCTCATAAGAAAACCAACTCAAAGTCTCCTAAAATGCTTTTTAAGAATTCACAGACCAAGTGGCTCCAAAGCACAAAGTGACATGCAGCCCATAATTAAGATGAAAAACCTCGGTGTACTGAAGTACTTGAACTTACCACGAGAGACTGCTCTATTGTAGCGTGCCTCTCCTCCTTTTCAACTGTTCTTCGACAGTCTGGACACACCCACAGTGGAAGATGCAGCATATTGTTTGCTTTTGGAGATGTGGAAAGTGCTGTTTTGCTAGAATTTTTTATTCCGCTCTCTGAAAGCGAAGTATCTTTTCGTTCACTTCTACAAAGAAGACAATGCTCGCCAGTTGTATACGGTGCCCTTTGGCCCAAGCCAAAGGTAAAYGGTGTCTGCAAAGAATGTTTTGATAGATTATTGGTTATTTACAGAACATATACCAGACAAACTTATCCTGATATTTGAAACAAACAACATATGTATCGTACTAGTCATTATAAAATGGCGAATACTTGGAGTGTCTCAAAATCAAACACAGCAGTCTCAATACCCATGGGGCAAACAATTCTGACTATTTTCTCCCATTTAGAAAAAAATATTTTCAGGGACCATGGTCTACAGTTTTTCCCTCTAAAATATTTCAGCCTATATGTAATAACCTAGTAAGTAAAATTAAAAAGGAAGAGTACAATTCTTTCTACTGTCATCATTTACAGAGAAAAAAATAAAAGTAAGTCCTCTTTGAAGCTCTGTGACACTTCTTTTTATAATATTATATTCAGCTAAACTTATTACAAAATAAAAGTTTAAATCAGTTTCAACAAAACAAATCAGYAGGGACCTAAAATCTACTATCAGCTATTCAATAAAGTAGACTTGGCAATTTAAGAGGACAGAGGTAGTTCAAAAACTAAATTCTTTTCCAAGATGCTACTATGCATGCAACTATGATTGAGCCATGAAATGCTGAATGACTCTTCACCAAGACTGATTGTCAAAAACAAGTCAGGCAGCACAAGACAAAGAGAACCCAACTTTATGAGACATAAGAGAAGATGACTRACTGGAACAAAATATCATGTAATGGCAGAATCACAGATTTGCCCAATTGTATTRCAACTAGTAGCTCTGGCTAAATTAGCAACAACTTCCATGTAAGCATCAGAATAGTTAAATTCTTTCTCAAAGAAARAGCAAACTTGAAGTAATTTAAGCATTGCTGTYGATGCTGTTCCAATCTCAAGACKAATAAWAATATMGCTTTAAAGACCTTGTAAGGCTAAACTGCACAAGCACAGGTGAACAGTTCTTCAGGGCAAAGGACCAGTTCAAGCTAAATCATAMTTTACTAACTCTCTTCTTGTCTTCACAGCAACAAAAAATCAATTCTCTACTGGTGACGTCTAAAGAAAAACAGCAGACCATTATACACTCAGATTTTTGTGTTCTTCACATTTGTAAAACTGACAGACTCTGCAATATGGAAAGAAAAACTACGAATTCTAGACATAAAAACCCCAAAGACACACTGCATTCATCTCCACATCTTCCTATCTTTCAAAAGTTCATGAGAAATTTAACAGATCTAGTAAGAACAGCTAACCTTTAYTCGCTGCTGCCACTTCTAGAATTTGCACCTAAGCACTATGGCTGGAAAAAGGACACAATCTCTCCAGCAGTTTATGCAGGCTTTTAGAAAACCTTCTCATGCAGGAAAGACTCCCTTTGCCATCTGAAAGGCTGGGACTGACCAAATCCTTTATTGGCTCTACAAGCACTAACAGATTTCTCAAGTTAGGCATGCCTCTTGGCTGACCTGCACTCAGCTGAAGATCTCATTCATGCCTAAAACCCCTGCATGCAGGAAGTCATGGCTGCTCATCCTTKAGCCCTAAATGTTTCCTTCTTAAATTAATTTTTTAAAAGCCAGATTAAGTTGCTGTTGGAATGATGACATTACAGCTATTTTGCAGGCAAATYCTTATAAACATCATTTGCAGGACACCTTCCAACAAGTAGGAAAAGAGAGGATGAAAATATAAAAGTTGAGAAGTTAAAGATAACCTGACCCTCTTTTGCAAAGGTAAAGGTCATGGCAAACACACCTCAGCCACAGTATAGGGACTTCAAGAGGCTGTGTGTGTGTAACTTGCTTAAGGCTGCACCACAATCATTAAAAAGCCATGGCAAACACACCAGGGACAACCACCTTTGCTCTGGCCAGACTCAGTGAAACCCTCACAAATACTGGGCTCGGTGGGGAGATTATCACAGATGTGAAGCTCAAATGAAAGCCCTTGATTCCTAGAGCACAATGCAAGTCAAGAATGAAAGTTGGAACTTTGACAAAACCTAGCATTTGTGAAACCTGTTATGATTCTGTCCTACTAAAATGAAGCTACAAATTGCAGTTTCTTATTTATTTAAAAGATGATGAATGCAGTGACTGTTCATGTGACCATTTCAACAGGAGCAGTAAACTCTTGCTGGATTAGGAGAGCTTGCAATTAGGTCACATTTGTATGCCTCTTCAGTGTCATCAAAGTGTACATTTTATGAAAAGCCAGATATTTTTCCACTAGTCAAGCTTCAAAAAATGTGGGATGCATCTCAACAAGAAAACACCCAGTCTCACTTTCTCTCTGAAACATGTTCAGATATAACATTCATAAATGAAAGCTGGAAGTAGGACAAGTTGGAACAGAAATAACTGCATCTCTGCTATGTATTTAGATTTATTTCCAAGAATAACTTTATTACCATAAAACTGCATAGATTTTAACAACCATGTCCAACTTCAAGCGTACTATAAGAATAAAGTTTTACTTCTAAAAAAGCTTCTACTGCTTTTTAAAGCTTGAATAGGAAATCATCAGAAACAGACTTCAATTAGCAAAGTCTCAATCTCACACAGAATTMTTTTTGAAGAGTTTACTTTAGTACCTTTAATACTGTTTAATATCTTCTCACATTAGTAAATAATTCTGCTTTTATAAACMCCCACAAAATCTGACTGCACATACCTGAGAAACACCTGTGAATTCTGATCCAACAGAACTGTCTGTAAACTGTGTACCATTTAGCGAAACCTGGAAAATAAAAATACCAAAAGATTGATGACAACAGTTGAGTTTATGGCTGAAAGAGCTTTATAAAATTACACAAAATCTTYCTCAGTATCTAAAAATGGCTACAACAGCTTTTGAAATTTGAATCATTGTACAACTGCAGAGAGGGCAGTCTCCCTTTCTTTTGTAAAACAGTTATACAGATGCAAAAGTGTGGATTTTAAACTTTTGCACTATAGCTGTTTCAGTAGCATCTACAAGCTGAAAGAACTRATACAGGAAGACAGCAAAGCCATAAGCAAAAATACTTTTTTTCCCAGTATTTGATTGTTTGCATTTAGCTTTTAAATTTGTATTGTAAATCAAAACAATTAAATAAGATTCTTGCCTTTTGAAAGTTGAATACTATACTGCTTAGAAAAAATATGCAGTGTTAACCAGAAGAGTATTCCCCCAGCCTCCCAAGGGCATTCAGCTATTCCCCTGCAGCAGCTTCTCTCCTGCCCCACACTGTAACTCATAGAGAAACCTCTGAGACTTCTTCTACACAAGTGCTACAGAGACTACACCAGATTGCAATGAAGTGCCTTTTACAAGCCCAAGTGTTCTCACACAGCATTATTTGAGGACATTAAATCAAGAGTAAAGTGAAGACAATGTATGAATTCAAGCCAGTGACAGYGAAGAGCCTCTAGATCACACCAACTTGAAAAGGCATTTCATTTAAAAAAAACAGGAAAAGAGAAACAGACGGTCAATTATTTTATTCTTCCCCTCTTCTTGAGCACTCATTGAGCTTTTAAACTTCGGATATCAATTACCTCACGCCTCAGTTCCACATTTCATATGTTTTTCCTAAACGCCTTTTGCCCCCCAGTTTCCCACCTATTGCTGTTGGATATTAATGTTTCTAAGACTACTCTAARGACCACAACAAAACCAGGCTATTGAATGCAACAACCCCCAAATCTTGTGTGTTGTATTGTCMGGATTCAGAAAACATTTCTGCCCTGCCCCCAAACCATAAACTCTAACTGGAGTCTTCCTCAGTGCAAAGGAACATCTTTCAGTTTTACACATCCACAGCATTACCAACTGCTCAGTTTAGAGACAGGGATATTATTGCAAAGCTACTGCCTTCAGCTGAATTTTTCCAGAGGCAAAGTGGTGGATTGTAAAATCACTGCTAGAGAAAATACAAATAAGAAATCACACAACTTGACTTCCATACCCCCATGCTATCTTTCCAGAATAGATATTTAAGAAAAAAATGCTCATATGCAAGTCACACATCTCAGGTCTAAAATTATGGGAACGAAAATGCTGATGTGGMACAAGTTCCCTATTTTTATTCAGACACTTGCCAAAAAGTGGGAAAAAAAGGTTTAGTATGAAAGTTTAGATGAAACAGTTATCTGCAGCTAAAAACACTTTTTGGAGAAAATTAATAAAAAGAGAAGTTCATCCAAAGACATTACTTATTCATTAAGGGAGTACCTTTACCTTCTTCACATTCAAGACAATGATAATGAGAAATACATGAGCCATCACATCRAAATACAAAGAAGGCATTGAGTGACCAAGCTAAAGGTACTCAGAAATGTTACAAAAGCAAAGACATAAACAGTGGGAGATTTTTGTTATCCGCTAAATGTCACAGGAAGCCAAGACAAAATACTGAGCACCAGGAATGACTGCTTCATGGAACGAGTTGTCAGAAAAGACATCTCTTGATCCTAAGCACTGTACAGAATTTGCTTAAAAATGTTAGTGTAACCTTCYCCAAGATTTTAATAGTGACCTAAATAACTGCAGGAGGAACAAAGACCGAGAAATTTAAAGAGAGGAATTAGACAAATAG
>NW_026623282.1:3149728-3178521 GCF_030028575.1 Malurus melanocephalus
AGCTAAGGTCATGGCAAAATCACCAGAATTTTTTTTTGCATGTTCATGTTCATTATGGAACTTAAAGATATTCTTGCAGTGAAAGGCTTCTTTATGGAAGATGCATTAGAGGATCTGTTTCAAAACAAAGCATTGCTAGGGAAAAACAAAAAAAAAAAAAACCCACAAAAAAACCCACCAGTAAAGAGAAAACGGACAAGTGAAAAATTAGCAAACCACCAAGAGCAGATGACATTCAAGATTCCTAAGGAAGCTCAAGGACCTCTGAGTTGCACTAATAATTTCAGTATATTAATGCTTGCTTTGTATTTCACTAGTACTAGAGCAGCAGATATTTTTTTTATTATTTATTAAGCTTTCAAAAGAGAAATTGCAGTTATCCAAAGTCTGCAGCAAGAAAGTGCCTGAGATGACAAAGTTAGCTAGTAGCATTAAATTCTTCATGTAACTAAAGAGACTGGAGAATGGCAGAAGCACCTACCAAGATCTAGTAACTGTGCCATATGTTGACAGATATAATTCTGTGTACAGAGAATTCAAGTGGAAGTGACAAGCTAGACAGCTGTCACTTCTGGGTAACCCAAACTTTTTTATTTAATTTTAAAAACMTTATTTTTTCATTCCTGAGTATCCTTTTAAATTATTTTGAAGTTTTGTGTTTTAAGAAGCTATTTTGTGAAGGTAARTGCCATAAGAAAGGCTGACATGGAACATCAGGAACATCTGAATCTCCACAAGCACTCTTCACTATAATGAAAAGTAAGTGTGTGTGAAATATTTCTGTTCTTACTATAAATGCTATTAACAATGGAAAATATATAGAGAAATATATCTTGTGTTTCTTGAAAGTTTCTGTCACACTAACCCACCACCCATTGATTTTTCTGGAGAATAAGGCATGCAACATTTTGCCACAACATAATTCACACCAGAAAGTATGAATAAAGAGGGAATCACAGTTTAAACAATACTGCCTGATTACACCAGAATGACCTTGAAGAACCAGTTGAGCAATTAGAAAATWAGCACTCAGAGACTGCCATAATTTGCTCTAGCAGCCCATCCCATCCGAAATCAAACCTTCAGGAGGTTGAGCGACACATTACTAGACAACACACCCCCATCTCTCTCGCAACTGAAGCCTTGTGAAGCGACACAAACATTATAAAAGTGAGAGTGATGCAACATCTCAGGAGAGTTCAGGAAGGGAATTTAGACTCATTTCATCACCACTGAACTCTAAACAGTTCAACAGAAAGGTGATGCTCAAARAGAAAAAAAAAAGAAAAGCAAGATTGAATCAAATTTCTCCCAGAGAAAAACAGCAAGGATAAATTGAACCCATTTCCTCAAGTGTATTAGGAAAGATAGACCAGAAAAAAAACAATGCTACCAAGAGACAATTACGGCTATACTTAATTCTATAAGCTCCAAATATAATAACTGTATTTCATACCAGTTGAATAATTACCTTATTTTTATATAAGAAGGTGAAAAATTGAGTTTGTTGAAAGTGAGTAACACTAAACAAACTTTAGCCTGCTACCCCTCCCAAAACCCATCTAGATGTCTTGTCCATGCCACTTGTTCTCCTGCCTGTATTTTAAAGCCAGACCCCATTTGCCACTGCTGTCCTGTGCTCAGCCTTGTCTCAGGCACTTCCAGCAGTGAGCCCAGCACAGCACTGCTCAGAGCAGCTCTGCTCACCTCCCACTGCTGTCACCCATCGCCCTTTGGTGGCAGCACTCTCAAGTCCCTCTCACTGCTCAAGACCTCCCTCCCTGCAGATCCTGTGAAGCTCAGACTTGGGCACGCTCCAGTCACAGCCTGAGCTGTTCCTCTCCTCTCCCAGACACAGCTAAATTGGTGACAGAACTGCTGCTGGCAGATAGATGAGTGGCGCTTACAAAATCCTAAGTGACTCGCAGATATGAAGAATGATTTCTTTATCCCTTTTTCAACAGATWGCAAACGATCTGATTTCAGTAAGTGAAAATTTAGGAACCTTCCCCCCTAACTCAAACTGATTTAATGATAAGGCATTGTAMAATTCAAATGCATGGTGGATCAGGGGAAAGAATAATGATAAATGCATCAGAGACACATTGAACAGTAGATAACAAAAKCTGATGCAGGACACCCCTAGATTGATGAGACCTGTGAAGGTACACAGGAGGAGGATTATTCTACATAGGCACTGTAGTTCTCTCTATTCTCTAGCAGCAAGCACTGGCAGACAGGACAMCACGCTGGCCACACCTTTGGGTTTGGCTTTAAACACTGCTCCTGAACAGGCAGGAGTGATGCAGCCTCTGCAGSAACAGTAGCCACTGCAGCACATATATCACAGCACTGGAGAGATATGATGTAAAACACAACAGTAAACTATCAACACTTATCTCTTCCTTAATCCTTTTTTAAGTCCACATTATACCCAGTTAACATCTGGTACAACCCAGTTTTTCAGASGAAGAGCAAACTGAAACAGTTGTACTTGGCAGTGTCATTACTCTTGCCTATGAGATTTCATTTATTTTAACATACTGATTATTTTTCATCTGCTTAAAGAAACCCACGAGCATTTTTAAAGGCATGGCAAGTACACTACCAATAAACTAAGCAACATACTGCCTGGTTTCTCACAGAAACGGTTGTCTTGGCCATACTCTGGACAGGCCAGTGCCACACACCATGTGAAAGCAAGAACAAACTCCTGCACCAAAACGCCATAAGCCCTGTAAGATATCAACTACTGCAAAACCAAAGCAAAACAAMGGATATGTCCAATACTCTACAAAAAAATTAGTGTATTCTGTCTTTTTTCATCAAAGTTCTTGTTGTTAAGGGTGTTAACACTGAAACAGTCTGGCGAGGTCTTGGAATTACATGACTGATTACCAAGAATGACACTAAGGAATCCTCTAGAAGAGGATGATCACATCCACATATTAATGGTCAGTAACAACCCAGCCAAAAAATGCAGAAATRMCCTCTGTCACAGCATTCCTGGGCCYGCTGCACTCCATCTGGGCTGGACCAAGGTCACTAATGGTCCCTATCCACAGTCATCAAAGTCTGACATCCAAGTAGAGGTGAACGGAAACTTTTCTAATAGAAGGGAAGACAGAAGTCTGCAGAGTTCTTCTTCTTYATTTTTAAATAACCCCAAAAGTATAAGAACTTTTGCAGTAGGAGAGCATGACATTTTAAAAATACCATTTTATTATGCTTTTCTAAGAAGATTAAAGGTAAGAGTTTTCTTCCTAGCATTGGAGTAAAGTTAGCACGCCCAACAGCAGACAGGGAAATAATCAGAAACATGCAACACATTTCTAGGCTCATTAGCATAGCAACATTCAAGCAGTTACCAGAGTCTATTATTATTCTTTTGGAGGAAAAAAATACATCTTTTTACTCACTTATACAAAGTTTAAAGAGTTTTGAATCAGTAGATTGAAAATAGGTAAATATTTGATGGACAAAAGTGAAAAGATCAGAGGTTCCTACTCCAAACGTAGCCATAGTTTAGTGCGATGTAGTAGTGAAACATGTATTGGTGGGGGAGGAATAGATAAAGACCACTAATTAGTTTTATTAACTATAAAGATAAGAGATGAACAAACTACCACAGTAACCCTCCCTTATCTAGAAGCAGGCGTGTTTTGCTTAAGAAACTGACAAATATCTAAAATTTTCATGTCATAATCACACATCTCTAGTGACACTGAACAGAATGTAGATGTACTTTCTAACACAGACTTGCTTGCCAGGGAGTCTCAGGATTATAGGACAGACRCTGACAGATAAAGTGGTTATTGATTGTCTTCACCAACAGGGAAAATTGTGAAGGCTTCCCATGCAAAAAGATCCTTGATTTTACTAAGGGTGTCAAAGTACCAAACAACAAACAGAGAAAGCAAAGACAAGGTGATAAGAACTGAAGTTCAAATACCCATATTAAGGCAGCCACTTGATCTGGCCAGTTGAGTAACTCTGCAGACTCTCAAYTCATTTTACCAAGCATTCTGTCCTTGGCATTAATATTCACATACACCTAAATTATCCTTTCCAAGCCTAGCCTGCATTATTCTAGTGTAGTCCACACTCTCAAGATAAAAATGTTTCAATGAAGAAAAAATACACATAAACAAGTCAGTGATACCATGAGTACCTTGGTACTCCTTTGAAAAGCTACTGGACTACACGTAATTTAAATCTTTATGTTAATTATCAGGGATATTAAAAAGTGAAAACTGAGAAAGAACAAGCATTCCAAGGAGTATTACATGGCTTTTATTACTCTCTTTATATTTAGATTCTGTAAAATTTTTGAAATTTCTTTCAAATATAGATAAGCTATCTTTTAGATTTTAATAATTTAGAAGCAAGAGAAACAGAAGATGYCAGAAGCTGAACAACAGTCAAGAATAAAGCACTCATGAGAAGCCTGTCAGAAGCTCCATGGGGCAAAAGCTCTGCACATGAATTCAGCCAACATGTCGACTCAGCCCGTACTTATCCTGCTATCTAGTGCACAGCACATCACATTCAATAGGTATTGGACTTAACAGCAATCATTAAGAAGSAGATTTGCTGCTGAACCATCACCATGTGAGATACATCAGCTAGCTCTGAAAACCAACACATTACTGATTTATGCACCATCTTGTCTGTATACATTTGGGTGGGGCAGGTTGGAAGTCCTGTGGTGTCCACAGCTCCCTCCATCGTGCTTAGCCAAAGGGAATTACAAACTCAAGGGCGCAATACAGGAAATGACCTATGAAAACAGAAGGGAGAGACAATGCTGGTTCTAAGAAAAGATTATTCTTTTGACTTGAGAAATCACACTCACTTTGGTTGTAAAGACAAGCAAGAGACAGAAACATGCAGWGCAGAAAGAACAGTGTTACACTCAACTGCAAACCCAAATAGTTGCAAGGAGCTATCAAGGCTGTTGCTGAGGTCACTCAGTTTAGCCCTCCAAAAGGTGAAGTTCCTTGCAAGGAATGATATTGCTTTATATTGGGGGACAATATATCAAAATATACTTGGCAACAGACAGTCATCACAATAAAGCAAAATTAGGTACTCCCTATCCAAGCATCTTCACRGAAAATGCTTACAAGCAAAACTGTTTCTTTCTCTTTTGAATTCTGCTACTGCCAAAATAAACTTCATAAGATCCCAGGTTAAATCCTCTTTAGCCAATAAAACAAATAATCTTCCTTCATGAATAATGAGAAAAAATAAAAATGAAAACAACATTATGAGACTTCAATAATTTTAGTGACACTCTACTGCAATTTTAACCTTTTTTATGTAATAACCTTGACTTCCAGTGTTTTCTTCATTAAGTAAAATCACACCATTATGGAATCTGACTAACCTGCAAAACAGGTTCTCTGAACGTTTCCCTTCTTCAACAAGTCATACTATTAAAACTTATCTCTTGGCTTTAAGTAAACGTAACACTATTTTCATAGTTTAGCTAAAGCTAGTCCTAAAGTAAATTGTTGCTGTCAAGTAAGCTGACAAGCTGAGGGTGGGGAGGCTGAATCTAGAAAGTTCCATCTACCTTGCAAAGCAAGTGTGCTATGAATGGCTCAAATTCCAAAAATTATTCCTCTCCTCACACCCCTAAGATCTCAATCTGAATTGCCTCTTTTCCAATCATGAAATCCTTTAAGACCTTTGATAGTAAGTCAAAATGTCAACAGTTTTCAACAGAACCTGAAATGATTTCAAATTACACTTTTTCTAGCTGAAGTTTTTGTTTTTGTAGAAGTTCAAACTATGGAGAGGAATTACAAAAGTATAACTAGGAGGCATATACAGGATCTGCCCAAAAAGATGAATACCTTCTTGCTTAGCAACAGTTACAAGTTAAAGAATGACATCAGGGTGGTGGAGAGGCTGTCCCCATCTCACCCACTTGGGGAGATACCCTAAAACACAACCAAGATGACAAGTGCCTACTACCTCCTGCTAAAACTCAATTCTAAGATACTTGACCAAAAAGACTTTTTCCCAAAGAATTTTTGCTAAGATGGAAGTATTTATAGGCTCATCACAGGGATGGGGGAGGAGGGARAATAAATCACCTGTACACGTAGCTGTTCTTCAAAATGAGGCATAAYATTAGTAGCCTGAGAAAGTTAAAGTCATCTTTTCCTCCACAGTTTGCRAAAGTGCTTATCATACCCTGTCAGCTTCTGGCAGATCAAATACATGGATAACTTTTAAAAGTCTGTGCAAAAAGTATACATGACTAAGTTTTTRTTTGGCCAGACACACACAAAACCTTCAAAAATAAAGCAGGGAGGAAGGAAATCAGCACTGGACAATGCAAATAGAAAGAAAATCAGTTCTCTCTCTACTTCTAGTTCTCTAAGACTCAAGTCCTCTGAAAATTATGTAAAATCGCCACTTCTGGTGGATTTATGCAGAACTGATTATTCACCTGCTGCATTTATTTCTCCTTTGGATCCTCGGTGCCAAAATAAAACAATTCTACTGTAGCACAGTAATCAGAACAGACTGAAGTCTAAACAGCTATATAAAATTCACAAACCCATCAAACCTGGACTGCCAAAAATCTATACTCAGAAACACAGCCATTTTAAATTAATTATCCACACTGCAAAGAAAGGTGCATAGAACTCTCCAGGGAAAGTTTTTTTCTCAGTAGTACCTCAAAAAGACAACTTTGAAGTAGTACTTTGAAAAGAACAGATACTGTTACTCTGTAATGAGTTTTGAGGAAGCAACATCTATATTCTGTGCCATTCCTCCCACGCATTCTTCAATAGCACACTCTGTTTTCTTTTAGCTGAATCAATCTAAAATAAATCCTTCAGGAAATGAGCACCTGTTAGGAAGTAAGGRGTTCACAGGTTAAAATGCCACAATATGAAAATGCTAGCACCCACAAAAATGCCATGATCTCTACAGGAACTGGGAAGAGTTCATAATCAAAAAATTACAAAGATGAAACTCCGATCTGTATCCTGTTACAAGACGGAACAATCTACAATCATGTAGCTTTTTAAATGGAAGTTAATGCAAGGTYACACTCAAGTAAGTTGTTTTAAAACTATCTCACTTTATTGAACAATGTCAAATTACTTCCTTGGCCATTGATTTGAATGGTACCAACTTTAACTGTTTATTCCACAAAACTCACAGATGGGTATATTCACCCCTACCTCAATGCCATAGAATTCACCTCCCCTGTTTTTTTTTTATTTTTGACAGTCTGATATGACAACTGATCACTGTCAAATAACATCCTAAGAAAAAAATGATGAAATAAACGGTTGCTTTGTAGAATGGAGTGTACAAACCTTACCGTAAGTCCCAGCTGTGTTCTGTAGATTCAACTCAGAGTTGAATTTCGCCACTAAAACCAAACCTACATAAGCTGTGATTAAGACACATATCTAAGCACTGCCCAGCACATGATCTCATGAAATTTGTCTTGACAAAGGCCAAAGACCTTCCTGAACTAATTACTGTTGGGTGCTTTTTGTGTAAGATATGATGTGGCATAACCCCTGTTTAAAAACTGCAAGTAGCAAATCATTTGTAAGAGAATTCATCTAAGCTCAGAATCAAACATCAAAGAGCGCTCTTCAACATCACTTTTCCTSTGTTACATATTCAGATGCTTTTATCTGATGAGCCCTTTTCTYCCTACCTTCCGAGAAACTGGAAAGGCTGAGACAACAGGCCCTTGGAAGTCAGGGACACAGACAATTACATCATCTTTCCTGCTAAGTACTCACAAAAACTGGTAATTCTGGAATAAATCCCTGTTGGATACTCAATAACCTCCCATTTCACACCATGGTGAAGAGATTAAAGGATAAGAATAGTCCTTTTTTTTGATTCACATAATATTGTGCAACCAGAAGAGAGCCTTCCTAAGGGTAACTGTACCTAAGACACATGCAATGTGGCAATGCTTCCATGAATACTGCTTGCAGCATACAGACAAATACTGGGTTTTGTCAACCAGCTGAGAGTTCTGATTATCCCTTTCAAAACTGCTATATCCCCTAGAAGCTTTATCAATGTAACTTCATGTTTTCTTCCAAGACAACAYGAAAAGAAAAACATCATTACCACAATTCCCCGTAACCACTACCAAACACATTACTGARGGTTTTCCATGACATAAAACGGGAAGATCCATGTTATCTGGAAACAAAAACACGAYTGCATTTGAAATCTAACGAGCTGAAGTCCCCTTACTTTTCCAAAAGCAGCAGATGCAGTGCTGCCCCWCCCCTGAAGATAAAGCTGCCCAGCTGTCTCCCCACCCATGCTCCTTCTCAAGGAAAATGTACATGTCCAAGCAAGGGTTAATAATGCCATGGTGAATCTGCCTGCAGTCTCAGGTGGCTAATGGTTAATTGCCTTCCAGCAGAAAAGGATTGCTACAGGAGAAAGCAACAGATCCCCAATGCCATAAAAAGTGCCTATGCTTGCAAATCCCAACTTGTCATTTTATCTTCCTTTGAACCTAAAACCATCTGTCTTATCTTACAAAAACTGAGAAGTATCAGAATCTAATTTCTACCATGCTTACATTTAGAAACACACATTAGAAAAATACAAAACATCTACCATACAGAAATACATACTGGATTGCAATAAATGAAAGATTTTGCTCTTGAGGGGCAGGAGGGAGAAAAGAAACCTAATCTTACACTTTTATCCAACTGCCAAGCTTTACTTTGCAAACTGCAGCATCATATTTGTACAAATGGCAGCTGCAGCTGATAAGCCATTTCCTCACAGTATCATAAATGGAGGGAAAAAACCATTTCAACAGTAAAATAAAATTATTTTGCTCATTAAAAGTATTTTTTTAATCTACATTTAAGCTTAAGRGAGTAAGTTAAAACAGACCTTAGGTCAGGAATGTTACAGTCTACTTAGTGTAATAAATAATGACACTTTAGCAAAAAAATGATGAAGACAGTAAGAMTCAAAACCCTACATTTTTAAGTAAAATTTAAATACCAGTCAGAAAGCTGCAAATCATAACATAAGCTTGTGCTCCTCTTCTTTATAATTATGTCTTMATTTTTCTCAAAGATAAATGTTTTTAAACAAAACAAAATTCAACCAACTACAATACATATGAGGCTATCAGCTCTTAAATTGGGTGTAACCAAGACAATACAGCATGCCTATACTTACACAACCAATTACTTGGCTAAATAAGACCATTTACTCAGATTAAAACCAGTAGAATTAATATCCTTCTCTGTATTTTGCATTGCATTGATCTGAGGTACTGCATGCAAATGAAGAAAACGTTACTAGAAATTGGTTCTTTTTTAAGAAGTATAACCGTGCACATGCATATTTAATTATTAGCATTGATGAGTCTGTAATTTCTTCTCTTTCGTTATAKTCAACTAATTATTCATAGTTTACATTTCCAAATGTCAGAATTTTTYAATTCCCAGCTCCAAATCAAAAAACTGCACATCTCAAAGGTGCATTGACATTGACAAGTGTCTCATGCTGTATTTGCAACCAAAGAGCCTTTTTGAGATTAATTCTTTATCAAGATTAGGAATTGAATGGGGATTTTGTTATACCAATGGCTGATGCTCATCACTACAACTGTGAAAATGAAACCTGATTCCAAGATGCATCACACCGTTTCCAAGAGACACTGGGAAGTATTAGTGCTGCTTCACAACCCTCTGGAGGAGACCTCATTTGGTCAACCACCCTGAAGAAATGCCTAACTGGAACAGACATGGTGACAGCCAAACTGGGTCGTCACAAGAGGCCTGGCTCGTTTAGCTTAGCAAAGCAATGCAGTTCTCTGTGAGCGTACTGGGGATGGGCAGAAGGCAACAATTAAACTGAGGACAGGGAAGCAGAGTCAAGTGTCCTGGAATACACTCCAACTGAAGGACAAGAYGACCAGGCACAGCATGAAGGACATGGGGCAGAACTGAAGATATGGACAGTGAAGATCTATTTCAAATGAACTTGAATCAGCTAATGAAAGGCATTTTACATATTTCTACAGAYAGACAGAATCAAAACAGCTGCCCAGATCCCTTCACATTTTTCTCACCATTCACATGAAAAAGCTTTGCAGCCACCCAAATACATCTGCAACTCAACTATAATAGAAGAGTAGCCTGTGTCTTCTGGGTGCTTTTTTCAGCAGCAAGGCAGAGGAAGGAAAATTTGTCTACAGCAGTTTTTACAAAGCTCGGATGTATCTTTTTATGTTCTATTTAAAATACAAAAAAAAAAAAAAATCAGTATTTTGTGAAAAGTATGGACAGTTTGCAAGGTAAAGCAAACTTGCAAATCTGAAACCAAATTAAAATCAGAACGGGAGGAAATCATGTCTTTTACTGGTGGATGTGCAGGAGTTAATTGTATTTAATGAGTTTTCAGCACAGTATTAAATGCTATCCCCTAGATGAAAAGTGAAACGGCAGCAAGTGCTGCAGCAAGTTCATTTCTTGCAATGAACACAAAATAACAGAATTAACTTAAGGGCAGGCAAGCTTAGACTTGAATGAAAATATACTTGTATCTATAATACTCGAATGCGCAGCTACTAAGAACCCAGGCTTTCCAGTGGAAAAAGGGAGGGAAGACAGTTTTGTTTTAATTACACACATTACAAATTCTTTAGAAGCACATATCCCTTCCCACATGCAATACTTCCCTTCTTTGTAGCTAAATATGACACAGCAGAACACAGCCAATCCACCTCCTACCAGGATTCTGCCTTCTCTGTTCTAGGAATATGTTCAACATTTTCCCAGTGATTTTGCAGTCACATGTGCTAAAAAAAGATACCAAAAGCTAATAATGAACACGATTCAAGCATTCATTTTCCCAAGCACAATGACCAAATGTTCCGAGCAGGTAGTTAAAATTTACCCAAATTTTCTCAACTAGCCCTGACAGGTAACAACCGTGCATATAAATTTTCTTCCTAGTCAGAGCTGTTAAGAGTTTTAATCTGTTGTTTCAGCTTCAATCCTGAACAGAAATAAGTAAAATTAACAGGATTACACAAATGCAAACCAAGCCAATGCAACCCCAAAATGTGCCAGCAGGGTCATTATGAACAGTAGAAAGCAGTCCTCCAAAGGCAAGTTTAAGACATTGAGGACAACATTTAGGAATTAACTACCGGACTGTGTCACTTCAGGGCTACAACTGCAGATGCCCTTCTCCAGGAATTATGTTAAAAGAAAATGACCTCACCTGTTAACCGTTAAAAGGTTAAACACACACCCTCCCCACAGCAAAATCTCATAAAGCAGTAAGTAAAGCCACATTCTGGACAGGGGAGAGGCCATTTTCAGAAGGATCCACCAAATACAATTTCTAAAACTAGCCATATTTTTCTCAGAACAGAAAAAAATAGTTAGGTAAACTTCATGTGCTGTATGAGGATGTGACACTGACAGTACAAGCCAGAGAAATAACTCTCTATTTCCAAGCCATTTCAATTCTGCAAAAATCAGCATCAGTGAGAAGCTGAGTCCTAGTTTAATAGTTAAGAGGAATCAGCAAATTACAGAAGAAGATGCTGCAAGTAAGCTTTAACATCAGAACTGCATTCAATGGTTGTGTTTCTAACAAATCACTGCAGAGTTAATAAAACCCCRAGTTAAGCTAATATCCAGAGGAGATTACCTCAGTCCTAGCACTTCATTATCCTCAAATTGCCGAGCTCTCAATGGTCACCATACACGCATGCAGCACATCATGTATTAGTTTCTTATGGCCATGTGAAATACACTACTGAAACACAACACATGCTTTGCTTCAAGTACCACCATGGGAGGGACCAGACATTTACTGAATCAAATGAGGAAACACATAAAACTTGAAGTCCTTTGACACAAATTTATTGCTGCAACCTAAGAAGCGGGGATCAGTGTCTGCAATCTATTCAACCACTCCTCACCAAAATACAGGGGTGTAAATGGCAGGAAGACAACCACGATCCCAGCACACATACAAGGAACRAAAAAAAGAAAGTGGCATCACCAAATTTTCATCTGGAATGTTCCCTGGCCCAAGGATGGAAGGTTATAATCAGACAGTGAGACAAATTCATGTCCTGGACTGGATTTGCAGGAACACTTGCCTATATTCCCTATACCGAGGAAGATTACAAGGAAAAACACACAGTGCACATTACAGATGATTCTTAGAAAGTTTTGAGATTTGGATTGTGGAGTCTGTAGGGGGTGAGGCATTAAGGAGAAGCAGGAGRCAGTTGAGCCAAGTCATCTGTGACTGTAAAGTCTTTAAGGCTATTCAAGAGGAGACTGCAAAAGACAAAGCCAAGTAAACAGCTGTATCAGAAAAACACCAAAAAGAACAAGCTGCATACTGGCCCTACTCACGGTGCACACTGCTCCAGACATTCTTTGCCTCTTTCAGACTCAAGGAAATAAAAGCTGTTTAATGTTCATTCATGGCTCCTTATCCACACGGATACTACTAACAACTATTGAGAAGAAATAAGAACCTCCCAATCAGCTCTCCACACCCTAACACTGTCAGGAACATACTCTCCTTGCCATGAGCTTGAAAATGCTATCAAAGGACAGCTTTGGCTTCTCTGAACATGTCATGAGAATCTACATGCCAGTAGGTGAGAACGTAGAAGATTACAAGGAATTAACATATAAAAAAAGCCTGTCCTGGTTGTTAACTTGAGGGAAKACTATTTTTCACTAGGATCATAAGCAAAACATCAAGAGCCCAAAGATGACATACTAGGGCAAGAGCCTAGAAGTAAGGACAAGTRATTATTCACCAAAGTTCATAAAATCCAAGTAACCAATCCATCAGACTTAGACAAATGCATACTAATGCACAAAACATAAGAAAAGGTGCTAGAATTCTCTGACTGTGATTAAGACCATAATCTTAAGAGATCATAATCCGTAAGAGTCTCTTTCCTGCTGGAATAGTCAAAGAAAGAGGTTCACAGACAAACAAAAAACACAACAAAAACTAAACATACGAACAAAAACCCAAACCAAACAAATCCAAGGGCTGATGAGTGTTATGCCCTATACCCAAAGGATTCAAGCATCACAAAGGCAGAGACAGGAATCCTGAAAGTCTGCAAATAATAAAAGGAGGAAAGCACATGAGTGCTACCAAGTTGCAAGCTTACTGCAGGCCATCAAAAATGGCCAACAGACAGATGATAGCCTTTCTGAGAAGGTGGAGGAAAACGTAAGACTTCTTGTTACAAGGAGATAGTAAGAACCAAGCACCTACTGGGAATGGTTCAAGGAACTTACATTTTTAAAACACGGAAAGCAACTGGAGACACTTCCTTGAGCTGTAGCAGCAAGAAAAAAAGCAGTTGACAATAAACAATAAGAGACGGTTTCAGTKGAAGTGAACCATCATTTCAATGGTTACTGAAGAGGGAAAGGAAGGAAGAACATTTTGAGACAGATTTCACACCGCTAAATAAGAGCTCACAGAAGGCAAGTCTACAGCAAGGAAGAGCTAATTCTCAAATGACACAATAGAAACAAATAAATTCAAGAAAATCAAGCACAGCAAGATAATAGAAAACATAGCAAGAGAATAATGACTCAGAAAAAGCACACATAAAGGGAGTAACAAGCACAACAACAGCAAGAGGGACAAGTATAAAAGGCTAAAGGCACAAAATGAAATCATTCTTACAAAACAGCTTGAGGCTACTAAGAAATCATTCTATCAGTACACTACTATTACTACTAGAATTTCTCCATTACTGAATGAAGAGAGAAAACTGATGAAGAGATTGATGGTCCTCACCAAGGGGATCAACTACATGCAGGTGACAGGCACAATTAGCACAAATAAATGAGTACAAATATCCACCCAGAATCAGCTGATTATTGGAAACAGGCATACTTTTATTTTTTTCCAAGTAGGCTAGATCTGATAACATTCAAGAAACTTCCTCAGGAAATCCTCTGAGCCACCTCAAAATCAATAATCCTATATTTGAAAACTCATGAAGGATGCCTTAGATAATCAGCAGCTTAGAAAAAGGTATATTATTTAAACCATTATCTATAAAGCAAAAAAAAAACAAACCAAAAAACCAACCTTCCACCCCAGAAAAAAAAATTTACAAAAACTGAGGCAGAAAAAAGGACAGTGAAGGTAGGATCACCTGAGGAATGCCTTGTCTTCAGTTCCCAGAGAAGTTAAATATATCCAAACAATCTTTTTAAGCACTTAGATGATATGGAGAGGAAGAAGAGAAATCTTGATTAAGTCAAACCAGTAAAATGGAAGAGTTACACAGGGAAAGAAGAATAAATGTCATTATTTACTTGATTAATGTTTTTGACAGCCTTAAGTACTGCAACTTTCTCATGACCAAACTAATTAGCAAGATCTTGACAATTACCATGAATTTCCAAATACACTTAGGTGACTATATGCAAAAGAGGAGTCAACAAGGTCAGACTGTTGGAAAAAGCTAATGCTACCTTGGGATGCATAGCTTATGTGACACAGGATATAATCCTTTCACCTAAACTGCTCCAGCAGATCTCAGAGGGACAACTGCAACTCATTCTGAACACAGGTCTTTGAGCCAGACAGGAACAGCTGGAGAAAAGCCACAACAGAACTACCACCAGACACAGACAATATTACCKGCCAGGAAAAGCTGAGGGAATTGGAGATACCAACCTTACAGATCAGAATACTGAGGAGACAGAGTAATTACTGAGTCAGTTCTCTCTATCCACAACAAACCAAATAAGCAACAAAATGTTTGAATTGCAGCATGGGAGATTTCTATGCAATAGGAAATTAACAGCACGGTAGTTTAGTGCAAAAATAGGCTGCTTGGTGAGGTTGTGGAGTCTCCATCAAATAGGCAATTTTAAGAGCAGGGTAAACAAGCAAGTAACAAAAGAAGAATTAGTACTGTCTCCACTGGACAGAAGACAGATGAATGAGATAAAAATTAGGATGGAAACAAAACCAAGAAACCACAACACAAAACAATGTCAAAGAAAATCAATTTCATTTTTCAGACAAATCATCCACCTTTTAATATGTATCAAGAAATATATATATACAAATACTAACATGCTTTAATATTTTAAAAGACRATAAAAAGCTCAAGAATTAGTAGAGTCTACCTGAGAGGATTCACAAACAGAAAAAACAGGGCCACAACACTCAAAACCCATGGATGCTATCCCACTCCTGACACACCATGGCGGTCAGACTACCTGCCTGCTCAGTGCCTGCTCAGCTGTTAACCAAGCTCATGCTCTCTTCCACAAATGCACGAATAAAAGTGTGACTAGGAAGATGGAAAAAAAAGACAGCCTAATTAGAAGRATAAATCCACACAGTAGCAGTGGGACACAGGCATCCTTTCTGCATCTCCCATCCCTATTTATGTCAATATAGTGGAGTTGTAAGCCTATACAGTACCATTTTCTTTCAAGTATGCTAGCTCAGGAAGTCGGACCACAAGGTCCAGTTTTCCACAATGAGGAGCTACTGCCATCCTCCCTGTTCAATAGTGTTGGTCAAATTGTGCTTAAGAGGAATAGAATCCCAATAGCACATCGGAAGGGCAGACACAACAGATGCCAGAAAGACATCATCTTCCAGTGATCCTCTCATKCTTTAACGACAGACATTCGTGCTCCACTAAACCCCAGTAAAGCCCACTAAGCAGAGACACCTACAAAGGAAATAATTATCAGACCTCACACCTTCCTAATCATGTAGTAACACGTATTAGTAGATTACTGCTATAATATAAATTCTCTCATGTCACAAATATCCTCCTACACAATATCCATTTTGGTCAAAAAGATTAAGACAAGGACACTAAAAATTTACCAGTCATAAATAAAAAGCCTTAAAAGTATCAATAAAGGCAGCCCATTCATCAATTATGCTTTGTTGATCACAAGTTAATACCAAGACTACAAAAACTTTGCATGCAACTTCAAAAAGTTAAATTACTCAAGCACACTATACAAAAGAATATATTTGTGGCAGAAGTGTCAGARACAGGACAATGCAAGCAAAATAAAACAGCAAAGACTAACTTCCTGTTATAAAACAAGAAGGAAATACATGAGTAACAAAGAAACCACAGAAAATTTGTTTTCCATCAGAAGAATTCATCCCTAACTTGGGAAAACAATTAAAATATAAAAATACAATTATTTGGGAATTATTTTTTAATATTAGGGAAATACCTCACATACTAAGGGTTGGAGTGGGAATATTGATCTGCTGGAAGGTAGGAAGACTCTTCAGAGGGATCTGGACTGGGTGGATCAATGGGCCCAAGGGTTCAACAAGGCCAAATGCCAGGTCCTGCCCTCAGGGTCACAACAACCCCTGCAGTGCCACAGGCTGGGAAAGAGTGGCTGGAAAGCACCCATCAGAGAAGGACATGAGGGTGGTGATGGACAGTGGCTGGTGTGCCCAGGTGGCCAGAAGACCAATGGCACCTGACCTGGATCAGCAATAGTGTGACCAGCMGGACCAGGGCAGTGACTGTCACCCTGTACTCAGCAGTGGTGAGGAGGCCTCACCTCGAGTCCAGTGTTCAGCTCCCAGCCCCTCACTACAAGAAAGTCACTGAGGTCCAGAGAAGGGACATGGAGCTGGTGAAGGCTCTAGAGGATAAGTCCCATGAAGAATGGCTGAGGGTGCTGGAGGTATTTATCCTGGAGAACAGGAGGCTCAGGGGTGACCTTAACTGCTTCCTACAACTACCTGAAAGGAGGCTGTAGCCAGGTGGGGATCAGTCTCTTCTCCCAGGCAACCAGCATCGGGACAAGTGGAAATGGCTCAGGTTGGACATTAGGAAGAATTTCTTCATGTAAGCAGCTGTTAAACATTGGAATAGACTCCCCATGGAGGTGGTAGAGTCATCATCCCTGAAGGTGTTCAGGAAATGACTGGACATGGCACTTAGTACTATGGTTTAGATGACGTAGTGGATCAGTCAAAGGCTTGACTCATGATCTCACAGGTCTTTTCCAACTGACTCTGTGATCTAATAGACTCTGTGATTCTGTATCCTCCTTTCTGTAATACTGAACACTATTTATAAGCTGTTTCACCAAGTTAAGATTTCATGAAAAAAGCTTATGATAAGAATGCTGAATTTCTCAGGATTATCACAAATCCAAACAGGGGTGGGAGTAACTTTCTTTGATTTTTTTTTTTTGTGTGTTTTGGTTTTTTTCAGTGCAAGGGAGGTCTAACACCAGTTAAGATTCTCAAGGCTTTGGCAGAACAGACCAGCACGGACTTTTGCAGCTTAGCTGTCAAATCATCAGTAACACCTTACTGACTGAGAGGATGAGCCAATCTCACCAACATGTAACACCATCAGGCGCAATTCACTCACTTCAGAGTTTGTTTCAAAACTGGCTTCACATTTAGACAAATGATCRTTTCTGTGACCTTAATCAAAAGCCACAAAGGCAAGCACACATTCAGACTTCTGTCTGAACATTCTACTTAAAAAGGCCATTACTAGCAATGTTTTAACAAATTTCTAGGGATCAGAACAATCCCCTACCCTTACATACTAGATTTTTCACCTGATTAAAAATGAAAACATAAGCTCAGAATGACTTGAAATATTGACAGAAAAATGTTCCTYTTCATTTTTAAGATACAGCCATCAAGTTTACAGAAAATGCAACAAGCAGTCTAAATAATATTCAATGTGTGATTGTCATAATTTCTGCATAATTCTGAAAAGTAGTAAGCTAGGTCACCAAGGACAGCATTTCTGAAAACATTAAATAATAACTAATAATTAACTTAGYTCCTATGCAATGTTTCTCAGTACAAAGTTCCATACCCTCCTACATAAGGTTTCCAATCTGTAACTAGTGGATACTGTACAAGTATGGCAGTTTGTTTTCCAGACAGAAAAAAAGTAATTGTAATTCTTTTCCTTTGAAAGCATAATAATCTTTTTTAAAAAGCGTTTTTTTATCTCAAAATTGTGGAACTTTAATTTAGTCCAATTYTATTCTTGTGGTTCAGACTCTTATGATGCTAAAAAAACCCCAACATAGTCACCTTCAGGCTGCTGCTGCAAGCTGTCTCAAATCACAGCAGACACCAGTACAATTCCCTGCAGACTCCCTGAAAAGAAGTGGAGAATGACAGTATACACAAAATCTTGGGAGATAAATCTTGGGAATAGCCAGGAAAAAATGTGAAGATAAAATAAAGATGATCACACAGATAAAACTGAGAAGTTTCTTTGACAGTAGAGTTCTATCTCTTGCTGGGTGACAAAATAAAACCTTAATTCATCTGAAGCCTATTACAGTGAAGATTTGGGTTTCAACTACACATTAGCCACATAGATAAGGTTAAGGCCATTAAAATAAAATTGTGAAAAACTTGTAGTGAGCCTCAGCTAAACCACCAGCTTGCCATCTGTTGTGGCAGCAGCTTATTGAAGATAAGCAGCCTGGAAGCATTATGGCAATTAAGAAATCTTTTGGTCATTAACTCCACACCAATTAAACACTAAAGGCTGGCAGAACCATACCGTGGCTCAGAACTGCTTTTAAGGCAACCTCTTCTGTTCGTTCCCAAGACTGGTTTCACAATGAGACACAGCATGGCAAAGGACCTCTACACATTTACTCARGCACTTCTTTGTCCATTGGTAACCCACGTATGTGTGTGTTCTCCTACTCAAAAATAATTTCCATGCACATACACAGAGTATTTGCTTCATTCCTACACTTCTATAGCAACCTCTTTAACCCACATTCAAAAATACCATGTTTCAAAAAGCCTCGTGTGCATACACATTCTCACTCATGCATCTGTCCATAAAAGTGACTTTGGGCTTTCATCACCATTAGAGTTACTCAAATCCAGAGCCTTATCTCCATCTCTGAAAAACATTCCCTGCAAGTCTGAAATAGTCAACTATTGGGTTTTAAATGGTTATAGCATTTGAAAGAGGTTCCTTAACTTCCTGTAATATTTATAAACTAACAAAAGTCTACCTATGAMAACATGTTTTACTGAAGCCATTTTTAAATTAAACTAACATCTCAGTGGGAAAAAACACACCTAATATTAGAAATATCTGAACTACCTGTTCAGCCTTGAGAAGAAGACTGAGAGGGTACATCTTATCAATGTCTATAATCATCTGAAAGAAGGGTGTCAAGCAAATAGAACCAGGTGCTATTCAGTGGTGCCAGGCAATAGGGCAAGAGGTGGAAACTGATGCAYAGGAAGTTCTACCTGAACATGAGAAAGAGCTTCTTCACTATGGAGGTGACTGAGCCCTGGAACAGGCTGCCCAGAGAGGCTGTGCAGTCTCCCTCACTGGAGATGTTCAAGAACTGTGCTCTAGGAAAGCCCTACTTGAGCAGGAAGACTGGACCAGATGACTCCACCAGTGGTCCCATCCAACTTCAGCAATCCTGCGTACAATTGAAAGGTATCACCTTCCCACATTAGGAAGACTTCTGCTCTGAGAGCTAAAGTTTCTATTTCTGCATGCATGGAAATAAACAATCAAATCCAAAGCCATCCGAACACCAAAGACCAGAAACAAGCTTTGGCATTAAAAAAACCCCTCATCTTAGTTTAAAACCAAAATTATTTTAGCCCCAAAATACAGAAGAAATCACAAAGTTTKCAGTGGCCACAGTTAGTGTGTTGACTTCAACCACATCAAGACACAGCTGTTTGTACTAGTTCTCTCTCTTTGAAAAGAGCCTCAAAGAGCAAAGTGGGTGGCAGAGCATATTCAAGTCTGGCACCCCTGCCTAAAGCCACATCTTTTGCTTTTAAGAAGCCATCCTTGATGCAGTTTGACAGCACAAAGCTGAAAACAGAGCAGGAGTCAAGGTAGAGCCTTACAGCACTTTAGAACACTATGTGTACATTAAATTTAATATGGTTTCCAACATATTTCAACACTACACACAATGAGATATGCCCTAATACACAGACTTTAGAGTCAAGGCTTGCATTAATTAACAGACTTCTTTTAGGAAAATGATTCAATTGACAGCCTTCTTTTTCTTCCCTCACTTTACAATGGTCGTATCATGACAGACGCTCAAAACCTGAGGGACATGACCAAAACTTCTCTGTCAAGTTCAAAAAATAAGTCTACATAATCCCTGATTAGCTAGTGTGTCTCTTTTCTTCTTGAACTCACTTGCCCATTTCAAAAGGCCAAGCATATCTCATGTAACATAAATAATGGCTGCTCTTTTACAGCTTTCTTCCTTCACATTAACTCATCTCCTACTTCATCAAAGAGGTAAAAAAGAGAGCTATTTCAGTCTTATTGTATCCTTCGAAAGACCCCACCCTCATTCTCTACTCACAGACTTCTGTTAACTCACCGGACCTGTAACTACCACCTGTTTCTTCTGACATATGGAGAGAATAAAAGCAGACCAAAAAAGACCAGTACCTGAGAAAGCAATATTCTTCTTCATACAAAGTACATAAAGAGGTCCTGATTCAGGGTCTTGTTCAGATTTCAGTCTAGCTGGCAAAGATTCATATTTATAGCTTCTAAATGGTTGTTGGTGGGTGGCACAGAAAAAACATTCAATGGGCAGAGCTCAATACTAAGACCAAGTCATCCTGCACTAGCTCTGGCAGCAGCCAGCCCTGAGCACACAATTGTGCTAAGCCCACCTGATAGRGGATGACTACCCCAAATCCAGATCATATATTAGGTGACCAATTTTTGATGAAAGCTGGCTCAGGTGATAGATGGTCCTAATACAACATGCCATATGCATTTCCCCCCTTCTTTAGCTTTATGAATAATTAAATGAGATTCCCAGTACTACAAAACCTCCTTCAGCTTCTGGTGCTGTACAGAAGCATGCCTACTACTCCACYCTCCAGTACCCTTTCTGAGAACTAATTTCAGAGGTTACTTCTGCTATGCCTGCGGATTTCCTAAAGGAGGTGAAACCTTAAGGGGGAAGGAAAAATATAACTACACAAAAACATATTTCACAATTAATTCACTGTTGTCCACAGAAGTCTAAGTAGTAAAACCCTTAGTGTAGACTTCAGTTGCCAGTGTTTCTACTCCTAATTCAGAAAATTACCAATAGTTATGGGTCCATGGAGCMCTTTACATTTTTAAAGGACAATTACTGGATTTAATTACTACAGCTAATATATAAACCATAAATTATTTAATAAACAGATAGAAATCACTAGAGTTTTACATGCTAGTGATGCATGCACATGTTAATAYCCCAYCTTTTGAAAGTTCATGTCTGCAGCACATGTASAGGTTTGTGACATAAACYAAACAYTGCCCAGTTCTCTACACTGTTGGCTCTTGTTTAAGTAGAGAAGCTACTATTGCCAAAAAGAGCAACAACTGACTTAGGAATCAAAGTGAGCAAAGCTGACATTGCAATGCAATCCATGACTAAATAATCACTTTTGATATTGTRGGCATAATTAATATCTAGAATAATAAGGATGGGCATCTGAAAATTTACATCTAGAACAGTGAAGTYCCCTGTGCTGCCAGCCAGACACTTCTATCCAGCCTGYTACCYTTCCCTGGAGAAGRCAAGAAACAGCTATTTAGAGCAACATACACTGCCCCAACAGCTGATCACATCCTCCATGTGTCTCCAGCTCAACACAGACCACTGAACTGCTGCCAAAGCAGTTAAAGAAAAAAAAAAAAAACAAACCAGCAACTTTTTCCTAAGAGCAACTGCCATCCATGAACCCTCTCAGAAATTGGTCCTCACTGCTATTGTGACCCTTCCTGGACCACAAGCAATTTACCTCCCACAGCCACATTCTAGGACTAGCAAGAGATGAGTCCTTAAGAGAAGCCCTAAAGTCCAGATGCCACAACTRGCAAGTTTCCTCAAGATTCACGCAGTCCCCAGCTCTGGACTTCAAAATAATTACTTTTGTGACCTTGTAAAAACTTAATTTACCTGGATGATCATAGTCTCATTTTTGAACATCCTTCACAGGTAACCACCTGACAAAGCAACTACAAGCCAGTTCAACAGAGCAGTGTGAGAAAGGAGGACTAAGTAAAGATCTGCTGTTCATAAAGACTAACTCTGTGATGTTTCCCAATAAGTAACAATACAGAGGCACCTGCAACCTACCATGTTTTGTTCTTCTAGGCCTGAGGAGAGACTACGCATAGGAATATTTCATGGAAGCACMCAGACATTTTCTTCTGAAAAATGTACAAGGGAGTAAATCTTCTGTYTTCTCCTTATAAATGAGCAAAGTTACTCTTTAAGATATGACCCAAGGGACCACTTACCACAACATTTTTGAACTCCAACTTTTTTTTGTTTTTTAAGAGGAAGAAAACTGAATAGGCAGCAGAGGCTAAGCATGGCCTCCTACATAGGTTTTTTACCTTATCTGACTTCAGGCACTCGGCTTATACCAAAATCTCTACAGGATTCCTTTAATAAAGAGCAGAGAGAGATGACCACTCCACAGAGTGATGCAGAACAGGAATGCTTTCCTCTCAGACGCCTGAGTGAGTTCTATCATTACTAGGAATTTTGAGATGGAGAGAACTATCCTTGTGCCTTTTGCAAAAGAAGGGAAGTTAGGAAGTTAATTATTTAAGAACATAGGTAAATTTCCCAGCCCAAGGAAGTTTTTCACCAGTGCTATCACCAGTCCAGCATAAACTTCTTCAGTTCAACAGCTTGGAACAGGCTCACAGGCAGTCCCATTAATTYTCCCCCTAAAATCCACTTTGCAAAAGAGTATCTGGTCTAATTTCTGCATGACTAAAGCAGCTGTACATTCTCTATWAAAAAAAATAAATATCAGGAAAATATTTAGGAAAAAATAACTACCTCAGGAAAATGCTATATTGCTCAGACCTATCTTTAGTGGTACTTCTAATGTGTTTCCTCAAAGGCAAGGAGATGAAGGTCAGTAATGTCATAGGCTGCCTTGAATTTCTACAACACAAAATTAAGTAATTKTTATGTCAAAAAAGGGCATATTTTTTCTACTGCATTCTCAGACAAGCCTCAATTTGGGCAGTTCCCATAATAACATAAAGACTGACATCGTAAATGTCATTTCCTTGTTGAACTCTTCATTTGCAGCAAAGAAGGAACTGAACTGCAGTATTCTTCTAGACATTCAACTCAAATTTTTCATTATCCTTAATTATTCCAGGAAAATTCCACATATGGAATATTCTTTCTCAGAACAGAGCAGTACAAAKCTACCTTGGTGACTATTAAAATTTAAAAAAACCCAAACCACAAGAAAGGAAAATGTATGGACTGTATTCATTACCGTAATAAAAGGGGATACATGACCTCCTTTCCTGTCAGTGAAGGAACCCCAATAAATATTAAAMGGTCTTTGATTACTCAGATCCATGTAAACCCAGAACACTGCCTAGCACATTCACAAAGCCCTGTATGTCCTAAGCAAAGCAAGTTTATTTCCCATTTATTTCTCCCAATCAATTCTCTACAACAGCYATTCAGCAGAGCTGTATTTCTTTAGGACCAGCCTTGCTACACACACTTACCAGGGTCTAAACATCAGTCTCATAGGCACSAAGCACCACCAAACTGAATTTCCACATCCACTCAGTTCCCCTTGCCAGGCCAGAAGAGAGGCCGACTGAATCTCTTTCTCACTATAAAGGAGAAAGGATCCAAAGGCTCCCATCAAGATGGGATACCACTACAAAAGAATAAATGCCATAATCAAGAAAAGAATATTAAATACCTGAATAAAGCTTCAGGTACTGTTTGGGGTCAAAAAACTTGCAGGGGAAGAACCGGACAAGAACCCTGAATATTCTCATAAATACACACCTATTTCACAACTAACTTTTAAAACTAATCTAGCTCTAAATTAAATCAACAAGGTTTTGCTTTCACAAAAAAGTCAGGAAACAAAAGAGAGGAAGGGAGTCACTGTTTTTTAGAGTAAAAAATTTCTCTCTGAATCTCTCACAAACATTTTGCAACCAATGCAGCAAGGGAAAAAAAATCCTCCACCTTCACACCCAGAATTAAATGTCTCCCAAGAAAGYCAAAGCAGGATCCTTAGTTCATTTGGATTAGACACCACTGAAGCAGATGCAATTTTTTCAGACACACTTTTGGTATGTTTCATTTAACAATTCACAACCGATTATTCTCATTATCAGTTGACCATGATTTTGCAGGTGCAGGAGGATGGGAAGAAATGGAGTGCTTAGGGATTGGATATACGTCAAGGTCATCAGTACACACAGACACACACTTCCCAGGAGCAGCATTACAAGATCTGACCAAATCACCGGTACATGTGCCTGTGGTCTCAGGTCTATTAGCTGAAAAATGCCTTAAATTAACACAGGAAGAAGCTATGAAAGAACTATTAATGTGAGTGTTATGTAACCTCTAAGCTTGTTTGAAAGTTTGAAATATTCTATTTAGATTCTTCTAAATTAGCAAGTTAACTATACAATCTAAAGCAAACCCTGATAGTTTTATCCCATTCTGTTTCATCTCCTTTTATTAAAAAAAGCAGAGCATAAGCTCTTCAGGGCAGGCACTGCATGTCTAGTAAAAAAAAAACAAAAAAGTGAACTACCTTTAGTGAGAGGAACMAATTTACTACCTGACTGCCAAAAAGGTCTATTTTTCTTCAAGTCAGTGTTAAGAGTKTTTATAAGTACCTGCTTCCTCAGCCTGAGGAGCAGAGGTTATAATACTGTTTTATTAATTGGAATTTATCTAGATTACCTGAGCCTTGACAAAAATTGRCTAAAGTAAGTTTGCTTTCGGAGAGGAGGGGGCCCTACACAAAGGCACAAAAGCTACCTATCTGCTGAACTTCTGAGCTCCTGACAAAGCTCCTCTTCTGAATGTTTCCTTCCTTTTGAATGTCTGAATCATRGATGGGGAGAGAGAACAGGAAAAATCTCAAATCACCAATCAAACACAGATATCAGTAAAWTGCAATGAGCTACAAAGCTGCTGAAGAGATTGGCAATGTACAGTCTGCTATGTATAGAATCYCTACTTAAAAAGCAGCACCCCATAATAAAGAAATGGTCCCCTGAAGTATTTAATGCAGTTCTAAAACAGCTCTCAAATGTAAGAAGATTCAATACATTACTACACCAAACATATAATACTTCGAAAAAAGCAAATGAGAGAATTGTAAAATGGCTATAAATTACTCGTTTTAATAACACAAGATTGGGCAGGCCTGTACCAAAAAGTACTTCTGTAGCTGATCAGCTGCTGACATACCATTCTTCACTCCAAAACACCTGAACACAATAAGGAAMAGCCAATTTTACTATAGCATGTGTATGAATTATGCAGTGGCTGCTAAAGATAATCAAATGCCTCTCASAACATCAATAATCGAATCATCCGTCAAAAATTTATAGGATCAAATTAAGAAAGACTGATGCAAYGCATTACTGAATTAAAACAAAATCAAAACCAAACATAAGAGAAAGCAAGATCCATTTCTAYAAATATGTGTATTAAAAAGAAAATATCCTAGAGATATTTTCCAGCACTGGACAACTAAGTGACTTGGTTTCCAGTTAAAGYTGACACAGTTACAAGTTTCTAAACTGACACTTCCTTGCACTGATACACTGGCAAAGCACCCTTAATTTCATTGTCACCCCAAAACACCTGACAGTGCTTCAGAGGATTAATTCAGACCCAATAAAGCATGTCCATGGGGTAACAYACCTTCCAGGAAGATTCCATTAGGAGTTGCCCACTTGCATCCCAGAACTAGACTTAGTAGACATAACCATCCTTCAGCACATACTCTAATGCAGAATTTAGCCGACCGTCTTAAAAATCCACCAGATAAGATGTATAAAAACCTCAATTCAAATACATTTGTTMGCTCTAACAGAGTTAGCTAGAATTTCAATATTGGCACATGAGCTTTTAATTTGAATCATAAACACATTCATTTTTAAACTATATTCAACTTGTTTTATAAAACAGGTTCAAAGTATAAATTATTCTGAACAATTACTGACACACAAGAATGTGGATCATGCAYGGTATTGCTCCTTTTAACATTCTGTTTAATTCTCTCTTTTAGACAAGTTTTGGAAGAAACATSTAATGGAACCGTGCTAGAAAGAAGGGTGCCCACCCTATCCAGAATGGCTAAAACCTAAAATCAGATAGGTGACAAAAGCTGGAAAATACATGAGCAATGAGAGCATGAGAACAAGTAGAACACACTATACTGTGCAGCATACACTAAATTGGGGGGGGGAGGTGAGCTGGTGGCTATATTTTACATCTTTTCAAAGATTAAACATCCAAGTTTGTTCAGCAGAGAACTGGCTGATGATTTCTCTTACCCACCAAAGGGAACTTCACAATATTCTGGGTAAGATGAAAGTAAAACAAGTCTGGTTACTACTTTACAGCTATTAGTGTGTTGCTGACTCTCCAGCCTGCCAAAACAAACACTGCACCTAATTTAGAAGTGATCTGTCATGTAAAATAGAGTCTTCTTTCTCAGCTTCATCCAGAAAACAACATCTGCTAGTCTTTCATTCAAAAAAACAAGTTTTGTTTTGACTATGTATCCTTAACTATCAAATTTTTACATACCATTAAGGAGATCCATTTTCACATCAGCAAGAGTCATGCAATGATGCTTTAAGATTTCACCTTTGCAGCAAGATTACCAGTGAACTTTTAAGTTCTGGCAATTTTCATGCCACAACCATTGGAAAGCTATTGGAAGTGTCACAAAAGAGGCCACGTGAAACCATGTGCTGGAAGCAACACCAACTTGAAAAGAGCATTATGGGGTATAAGCATTTACTTTTCAAAAAACTGAGCACAGGGATTTACCTGTCCTCAAAATCTAATTCCAATATGCTTCCTGTTTGATTGATCAAGGTCTCTGCTTCAGGTTTACTCTAGTTTATCTGTTTGTTTTACTGACTTAACACGCCACTTGCCCATCAGAACCACTGGTACCACACAACACAGTGAAATAGGACCATTTGACAAATCACATACACATCTAAAAGTAGAGGAAAAAGAATCAATTAAGACAAAGTTACAAATGCATTAGGTCACATGTTGTGCACGCTTACAAAAGTATGAATAACATGTCATCAAGAGTTATAGACAATGTATTCTCCCAAAAATTTAGTGCTGAAATGCTGTATTTAATTTTCAAGACATGACATACTTTCAGAGAGACTGAGAAATTTTCTTAGGAATTACCTAGTCTGAAAGAGAGAAGAAACATGAAGTAGGTAGACTAGCAATGATTTCGGCTTTTACAATAAAGAGAACYGAAGTCCTAGACTACACATAACCACAAGACACAAACATTAAAATATTGCGGGTAGTGGAGCCACATCAATGTCCCATTCTGAGCATCACTTCATTGCTGGTTTTATTTCCCTTGGCATGATGATGTTTAACAGTACCTAGAAACCTATGCCTGTAAGAGCTTGTGATCTAAGACGGAAAACAAAACAAGATGCATCTTCTCTCTAGATGTTTACTTAGAACAGTGTTGAGTGATGACTTGTGAAGTTGGAAATAAAAACTCGCACGCCTCTTTGCCATTATCATTCTTCTGGATATCTAAGTCACATAAAGGTTACTGTCCCATAAGGAAATTATGCCTGAAGTAAATATCAGATTAGGACAGATATACAGAAACAGTYGATCTAAAGTACTGTGGATTTTGGGTAGCCATGTATCAAAGTGTATGAACCCAAGATTTAAAGAGGGGTGGAAAAAAATCAACCTTCAACCTAGATTGCCTGTTGACCCAGCAAAACAGATGGGCACAAAACTACATGGAGAACAAAATAAACCCATTTGTTATATCATGGTACCTCAGACATACTACATCACAACAGCCATTTCATTAATTTCCCCTTCACGTGCTCAACAAGTTTATGAGAGCAAGAGGAAACAGAGCAGGGGGTATGACACGCACATGGAAGTCTGAAGATGCTGTCAGCAGGAAATGCTGCTGTCAATATGATACCTGAACACAAACTCTGTGTTGATAACAAAAAACTTGAGGTAACCTTTACAAGAGAAAGGAATATAAACTTATTTTATCTTTTGCTACTTGAATCAATAGGACACCTTTTTAAGGGCTTAATCCTCAAATTTTTTTTTTTTTTTGGAAAAAGAATAAATCAATTAAACTAATCTGGTCCAAATAAACCGCACCATAATATGAAATATTGTAACAGTTATGAATTATTCCGAAGCACCAGAGTGCAAACCACACTCCAAGCTGCAATGAACCTCCTATGCTTCATAATGAAGTTGGCTACTGAAAAAGGGAGGTTAATGGTTAAAAAAAAAGAAAAAAAAAAGAAAAAAAAGACACAGGTGTATTTTTGCTTTCTTAAGGCCTGCCGCCTATTTCTTCCACCTCCTCCATTAAGGTGAGACCCCGCGGATGGGGACCCTGGAGCTGATTCCAGGACAAACCCCAGGACGACACGGCCCCGCGCAGCCGGCGTGGCCCTTCCCCCACAAAGGGTGGGGAGCCGAGGCCGCTGCCCAGCCCCGCCGCCCCCTCCCCGCCGCCCCAGGGCCCAGCCCGGCGACCCCCGCCAGGGCCCGAGAGGGTCGGGGGTGCGGGGGGATGGCGCGGCGCAGCCCCCCGGCTGCCAGCACGGGTGTGCGATGTCACCGTGCCCGCCCCGGCCCCGCTCACCTCGCCGT
>NW_026623282.1:3178644-3205142 GCF_030028575.1 Malurus melanocephalus
GGGCCGCTCCCACCGCCCCTCCGGCCTTGCCCAGCCCGCCGGTGCCGCCGCTGGGTCCCGGTCCGCCGGTGCTGCCGAGGCCGCCGCCTCGCTTGTTCTTCCGGCGCTTCGCTCCGCGCTTGGCGTCGGCCGGACTCATGGTGCTGACACCCGGGCACGGGAGGAGGGAGCGCCGGGGAGGARGAGGAGGTGGGGGGAAGGGGCGCGGGGTCGCGCCGAGCGCCCGAGGGTGGTGAGGCCAGGCGRGGCCGGACGGGGCCGGGGCTCCCCGGGCGGCGCGGGCGGAGCGGGGCTGTCACGGCCGCGGGGACTCGCTCGGCCCCGGCGCCGCTGGGCAGAGTTACCGTCCAATATGGCGGACACAAGGGGAAAGTGATCCCCCTTTACGTCGGGGGGCTCCCCCTTGGCGCTGACGGGAACCCGCCGCGCGCGGCACGCCGGGAAGCGTAGTTCTTTACCTCGCCATAATCTATCCCCGTACTGATACGGAACTACTACTCCCAGCGGGCATCGCGACGCTCTCCTGGGTGCGGCGGGTGAGCTCATCCGTCCCCGCGGTGGCTGCTGGGAGTTGTAGTCCTCCACACTGCCGTTAGCCGCGCCAGCTAGTGTTGCCACCCCGGTCAAGGGACTACAGCGCCGCCCAAGAGCCACGTGACGCCTTAAAGGGGCCGCAGCGCTGTGGGGATGAGGCGTGAGGGGATGCTTTAGGCAGAGCCCAGCGTCAGGGGCCGCAGCCCGCCCGCCGTTCCGACACAACACAGCTCTTCAGTGCAGGGCTGCTTTGTCATCCTGTCCCTGTGGAACCATCCCTCAGAACCACATCACAGTCGCCCAATCCCATGCAGGGCAGGCGAAAAATGGAGGTTACATCACACTTCGGGGCTGAGGGCGCTGCTCTGCCCTGAGGTACCCTGAGGCCACTGCTTCAGTCACCATCCCTGGAAGTGTTCACTAAATGTGTACATGTGGTGCTTCATAATAGTTTAGTAGCTTGCCACATGGTCCAGTGGTGAGCTTGGAAGTGCTGGCTTAATGGTTGGACTCGGTGGTCTCAGAGGCCTTTAACAACCTGAAAGAATCACGGAATCTTTGTTGTTCCTCACAGTGCACAGTCACACACAGGCCCAGGAAAGGCGAAGTGCTGTAGCTCTGTGCTTGGACATGATTGGGTGGTATGATGCAAAAATCACAGATGTAAGCAATTAAAACGGGTGATAACTTCACAGGATCTCACAATCCATTAGGTTGGAAAAGACCTCTGCAATTGAGTCCAACCTATGACCAAACACCTCCATGTCAGCCAGACCATAGCACTGAGTGCCACATCCAGTCTTTCCTTAAACACCTCCAGGGATGTTGACTCCATCACCTCCCTGGGCAGGCCATTCCAATGTCTAATCACTCTTTCTGTGAAGAAAAGTGAAGAAAATCATCCTAATGTCCAGCCTAAAYCTCYCCTGGCGCAGCTTAAGACAGTGTCCTCTTGTCTGTTGTTCTYCTAGGAGAAGAGAGCAGCCCCCTCCTTCCCCATAGTTGTAGAGAWCAATAAGGTCACCCCTGAGCCTCCTTTTCTCCAGGCTGAAGAACTCCAGCTCCCTCAGCTGCTCCTCATCACACTTGTGCTCCTGACCYTTCACCAGCTCCATTGCCYYTCTCTGGGTGCARTGAAATGCATTCACTCTGGGCGATGTGATGCAAACATCACAGGTGTGAGCTCAGCTGGTGATTGCTTAAGGCTGTCTAAAATCTCTGTYGTGGCATTAAAATTGTGAAGGCATTGTGTGGTTGTGATGGTGGTCAGAGGATAGTTCAGCAGCACCAGCATATTTGCCTTTCATCCACCAGTGACCATACACGCTTAAAAGATCACAGCAAAGACAGCCTCAGGAGTTTTGGGAGAGCAATGGGCGAGGGCAGTAATTTCAGCATGTCCTGATGCGTGGCTGGCAGTGCCAGTAGAAGCTGCCATCCATGCTGAAGCTGTTCCAGGCTTAGCTTGCCTCGGTACACAGAGGAGCTTTGCTCATACGGGCAGACAGCTGTGAAACCGGGAGAACACGTTTGCTCGTCCTGTGGTCTGGTAAATGGAAAGGGCTTTTTGGGGCAGAGCCCCAGTCTTCACAAATGCACTCTGCTCGGCATACACAGCACTGCAYAAACAGCAAATAGCTGTGGCAAGAGTAGCTGTGTACATATAACTCTACACAGCCTTTTGCCACAAACAAATAAATTCCAGACCTTGTAGTACAAATCTGAAGTTGWCTTATCTTTGTAACATATGGGATTTTTTCAGAAATATTTTCATCTTTCACTTGAAATGGTGACAGTCTTACATAGGACCATCTTTATCTTCCTTTCCAAATTATATTTTTACTTGAACCCTGTTCATTTAACACCATGCTTTTGAAAGAAAGATTACAGCTCTGTCAGTCTCTCTATCCCCTATGTATTACAGATAAAAAGCATTATTATGAGAAACTATTATAGTAAAGTCACTCAACCATAAAGGAGTTAAAGTAATGCTACTTAGGCTGACATCACAGTATTTAATTCCAATTCTTTCATTGTAGAAATAAATGTTTTCCTTTCACACTTCAGAAAATAAGGGACATCCTTATGATTTTTTTTTTAATCCAGCTTTCAATATTACAGAAAATTCACAGTGCAGGACAGTAAGTTTTTATAAACTGTGCAGACCAGGGTCTTTTTTTTAAACCTGCAGGTAAATACTCTGAAATTAACTAGTCTTATGGTTTTGGACTCAACTTTGCTACCACACCTTGTTTTTAATTTACAGTTAGCTGCTGAGCCAGTAGGTTGTTTTAGAAATGAACTTGCTACTTTGATGGTGTATTTGAATGTTTGTATGAACCGGAACAAAAGGCAGAGGAAATTAATTTGACTGCTGTGGAGACCTGCAACTATGTTTCTTATCCTTTACTTGAATTAAATTACTTATAACATGCGACCTCATCCCTAAGAAAATAAACTCAGTCATTTGAACAAATCAGCTTTAATTTACCTCATTGTTAATCTAAAGCACGGCAYTGCATTTCAAAATCCTTTTGGGGGAATAATTATTCATACTCTGAAAGATTTTTGCATTTTCCAGGAATGACATATATAAAAACTCACTGCATAAGCAGTGCAGATCACTGCAGGGCTTTCCCGTGCTCTTCCTTTGAACCAGCCCAGTGTCAGCAGCATTGTAATTTTCCCAGTGAGCCATTATGTCAATAAAAGGCTGAATGGAGAGCTGTGCAGGTCACAGTTACCTTTGAGCTCTGCCTTCAAAATGTCAGGGTGGCTGGAAAAACTCAATATGGTTTCACCATCTCACTGGAATATTTGTACTGGTCTCCTGTTGCACGCAGAGTGAGGTAAGAAGCCCATACACTAAACTGCTGTTTTAACCTCAAGTAAAATTAAGGACTTGTTAATCATTACTGTTCTTGAAATAATAGTCTCTGTGCCAGGGACGCTAAAATTTCTGGTTTCTTTAGGTTCAAGGGGTTCTTAATTACTCATTTAATTCCCAATTTTGCACATGCTATTTGATGACATTGGTAATAGACTGAAGTCAAAGGAGCAACTTGCACACAAAGCAGCACCATGAAGAGTTTCAAGTATGTTTTTAGGAACCTTCTGGCCTGAGTTCTAACAGCTGTGTGATGCTTCCAGTTAATTTCTGGCAAGTTGAGGTCCTGGATAAGGGAAGGGCAGTTGACTTGGAGGTGTCCCTCAGTTCCTCAAAGACTAATTTGTCGGCATCATTGTCCTGGCTGTCTATAGCCGACTCCCACAATGACATCCAGATTATTTATTCTTATCCAGAGGCTCTCARCTGTGCCATTGCCAGCTGTGAGCTCCATACATTCAAACCCTTCTATTCCATAYARKGCCACCCCTCTKCCTCTTCTGCCCTGACTATCCTTCCTGAAGAGCCTAGAAGCMTCCAAATGGGTGCTCCAGTCACAAGACTCATTCCACCCARTTGTATTTATGCCAAGGATGTCARATCTCTGGGAATGGGCCAAAGCTTCAAGCTTGTTGGGTTTGTTCTTTATGTTGTGTATTAGTGTAGAAACATTTCAGGTGTGGTACATTGTAGATAATACCTTSTAAAGCAGATTAAGGGACTGAAGGGTCCCATTAGTGCTCATTGCCTCAAGTTTTTGCCATCACTGTGCCATTGCTCGCCACTGGCGAGCCTGGTTTTATCCCTTTCCTCCTTCCAAGTTAGTTTGAAGCTCTGTCGAGGAGCCCCACTAGCTCTTGTGCTACAACTCCTTTTCCCCTCTGAGGCAGGTCCWTCCCATCAGTGMTCAGTAGAYCAGGTGTTGAGTAGATCATCTCATGGTCAACAAACCCCAAATTTTTCCACCCCAAATGACACCAGCCTCARAGTCACACACTGACGTGATGRATCTGCCTATTCCTATCAGTATTATTCCTTGTAACCAGAAGGATCAAGAAAATCAGTACCTGTGCTCCTAATCCCTCCACCCATCATCCCAGGGCCCTGAAGTCTCTTCTGATTGYCCTCAGWCTTRTCTTTGTTATTTCATCACTGCCAGCGTGAACAACCAAAAGCAGRTAGTAATCAGAGAGCCTTACTAAGGTGGAGAATTTTCCAGTAATGTCCCTTGYCCAAGCTCCTGTGAGACAGGAGACTTCTCTGTGAGTTGGGTTCAGTCTAGACAACTTCAGCAGCTAGCCCTAATTTGTCTTTGCTGTCCAAAAAGCTGCCCTTTTAATAGCAAGTTAATTTTTCTCCATAGGAGAGTGAATGTGTAGGTGTATAGGTAGAGGGAAGGATGTATTTATACATAAATGCATAGCATCACGGCATGTATGCACACTGACTGCCTTTTAATCACCTCACCTCTCACTCTCACCCCAGTGCCAGAGTATCTGAGCTCCTTCTACGTACAAAGGATATTGACAGCAAGTTCCTGGATGGCCTTCATGGAGTYTAGGCATGTTCCCTCCTACTCAAAGAAAGTAAATGTTCTCAGGGTGAGGTTATCGATTTATTGGCTTTGGTTGAGAGAGTTTCTAGTTGCCTGGTGACACTAAACAGAGGAGCAATGAAAGCAGCATCATTCTTCTAGCAAGGCTTTCTGTAAAGCAAAAGACTGCAGGTTTTCCTTTAGATGGCCAAAATTAGTTTCACCTAATCTCCTCTGGAATTTGTTTCACAGCCAGCTTCCTCAGCTGAGAAGACTTTATCTAATACTGAAGAGGTTTAGAGCAAAAGAAAAGGAATCTCACATGTTGGACAATAAAACTTCATTTCATGAGCTTTATGACCCCTTTGTCTTTATGGTTCTTGGGTTTTCTTCTAGACAACTTTCACTGATCTTTAAAATACGTGTTTTTTAAAGCAATGAGCACAGAAAGTCAGACTTACTGCAGGGCATCCACTATGAAGAACAATATCCCAGGGAAACCCAGACTTGATGGTTGCTGTATCTGGGAAGGTGTGTGATTCCTGGCTTCTTGTTCACATTGCCTGCACTTAAAGACTCCTGTGTTGTGCTGAACTTATAAGCAATAAATTCAGAAGCAGAGAAGCAAGATTTTTTTTCCCCTTCCAAATTACAATAAAAAAACTGAATGAAGGTCAGTTTCTTACAACAGCAATGCTAGAACATACTTGTCTCTGAACTGATCTTAATTCAGCAACTTTTTTTCCAAACATTCCTTTGATTCTCAGTTTTTTCCCATTTAGAGTAGATTATTTCTGCCTATTTTGAAGAATGTCTTTTGAAATATAACCTGCATTTTATAAAGGATTACCTAATTCTGGCCACTGAAATATGGATTACGTCATATAATATTGCTTCTGTGCCAGCTGGCATTTTACATAATGAAATACAGTGTTTTCTCTGCATTATAAAAAAAAATATTGCTGTCCTTTCATTGTCCTCATGAAACAAAGAAACATTTTGCACATCAGTACTAAGACAGCCGGTAAGACTGTACTGGTTCCAGTTTTTCCTAACTAGATGTCTTGGGATGGTTTTATGATGCTATTCTATTCCTGATCATCAGCTTCATGCCCAGAAATGGGTCCTGTAGCTTTATGGTGAATTTGGAGGGCTGGAACCGGGTGAGTCTTTGTTCGAGCTCTCACTCTCCCGTGTGCTCAGCTTGCTGTGCCAATCCCAGGCTGCATTGTTGCTTTTAGCCAGCTTGGGTTTTGTCAGCTTAGGTGAGATGTTTTTCCCTGGACTGTAGCAGCAATTCTTCAATGGCTTCTGTTGTTTCTTCTTGGACYGTTCTGCTTTATTTGGTCYGAAATCAGACCATCGGCACAAGGAGCCGCCATAATGACTCTGTCCAACCCCAGATCACAGAAAAAGCTGAACTGAAAGTGAAAGGAAGGACTCTAAATCCCCCAGCTTTGTCTGATGCAAAGAAGAAACCAACATCAGAAGTTCACCAGGTTCCCATCTGCTTTTCTTTTTCTGCCTCTGAGGTGCTGCGAGACTCTTCTTACCTCCTCTCCCTAAACAACGCCGTCTGCCATTTTGTTCCTTCTCTCCATGTGCTCAGTAGTTTTTGCCTAAAGTTCTGACTATTCAATGTCTAAGTCATTCATTTTTCTCCCATGCTCTGTGGACACCTTGTTTGTCAAATAAACAGGGTTTTTTCACTTTCACCGACCAATATTCATTTCATATCAGCGAAAAGAAATTGCTGAAACCCTTTTCTTTAAAGGAAACACTCAAACCAGAGCATTTTTTCTAAAACTGATTCTAAACGGAGACACTAGAGCACAAGGTTATCCCTGTATRAGGGAAAGGTATGTCTGCAGGTTACTAGCACACAGCTGGAGGATGTCCTCCTACCAGCAATTCCAGCAGCAGCTCAAAATGAAACAGAGCAGCTTGGAAAGTCTGCCCTCAGATGCTTTCAAACTTTCGAAATAAAGTGTACAGGGAATGATGTTTAGTCTCTCAGCTAGCATTTTGGAAGAAAATCCAATTTCCACCTTTCGGAATAGGTGTTAACCTACACATTCAGAGCTTTGATGATGTGCTGGGGGCGTGAAGAGGATATTTCTGTGGTGTGATCTTCTCTATTCACAGTCCCTATGCAGGAAGAAAATACAGCAGCAATTTCCTTGCTCAGTTTCCAGTCCTGCCTGCCCAGCCAGCTCCCTGCCTTGAGGAGCCCAGGCTCTCTGTTCCCTCTGAAGGCCACAATCACCAGGGATGTTCACCYTCCCTGCCTTTTCCTTCCATCATTATTGCTATTAACCCTTAAAAGGAAGCACTGGCAGCCATTTACKGAAAGGTCTCCCAGCATTTTTAGTTGGTTCTGCTTGTCAGGTTCAAATTATTCTAKTASTGTTGCTCCTGTTTCCAGCTACTCYTGTATAACAAGGTTTGGGGGTCTTTTGACCCTTTCATTTCACCTTTTAAAAGATGCCAAATCCATCCATCAGTTTTACTCCAGAGTATGACAGCTGACAGATCCGAGCCTGACTCCTGGACGCCATTAACACTAACAAATATGTCAAATTTCTTTGCAAGTTGTACCAACACAAACATGTTCTGCTTTTGCAGTCTTTTCATCTGGAGCCTTATAACATTATCAAAATGAATAATGCAGCTTGTGAATCTTTCTTACTGTTTATCCTTTTGCTTTGGCTGTTAAATTTATGATGACGGGGAAGAGAAAAAGGGTATCCCATTGCTCTTCTGTCAACTGTTTCTTCAATAATTTTTTCCCTATCACTGAATTGTCATTTTAGTAGCAGATCCGTTCATAACATGAGGATGCTCAACAGAGCTCATGGGTTACCCATGTTTCCACCCTATGTCTAAGAAACCCAGCAGAGAAAAGGGATAAAAATTACCAGTTTGCCTCTGTTCATCTCTGAGCAATCAAGTTCATTAATTTTAATCAACATTTGTAAAGTAGTTGAACCCAGAGTAACAGTGAGGGGGTTTATGGGTTTGCATCATCTTTTTTTGGATGTCAGCAGAGAGGAAATCCTAGATAGGAACATCTCCACACCAGCAAGACACTGGGGAATTAACAGCAATCCCAGTCAGCATCTTTTGTCAATCCTGAGACAATAAGGTGGAGGACTGGCAGCTTAGGATAGCTGCAGGTGTAGCTTTTATGCCTAGACAAACCAAATTTACCAGACCATCTTCAACAAAATTTAAAAAATTTCACTTAGTATTGGGATGTCCCCAAATCAGTTACTGGATGACAGTATTTTCCAGAAGATGTCTGGTTCCAACCTTAAAAGTACCGAATAACAGAGRACATGTGGCCACATGGCACTGTTTATTATGGCACTAGTTTTTATGGTGCCCTGCTCAAACAGAGTAGCAGGAACTCAGATGAAGCTGATAATCCTGTGTTTCCTGTTCTTCACCTCTCTTCCCCAGGTCTCCTGCAATGTGACAGTCCCCATTTCTGTCCCACCCTGAGCAGAGTCCGAGACAGAAGAGATCCATCRAAAGCCTCTATGTCCTTTACAGGAATGGAGTCAAACCCCATGACCTGCCATCTCTGCATCCTGGGCTGTGGAGCAGACACTGACCATGTGCTTTAGTTACATGGCACAGTGGAGGACAAAGCACCAAAACTAAGCTTTGCTGCTTTTACCTCTGACACAAGGTTAATCTGGTTCACACAACGCCATGCAGTGGACAAAACCCATGTTTGGAGGGGGGATTTTGGCTGCAAGAGAACGTACAAGTTTAGGCATACTAAAAACTAAAACAAGTTAAGAAAGTAATTTCTACAAGATGTTTTATAGCTGTAGTGTGCAAAGGAAACTAAAAAAAAAATGCTAGCACCTTGTCTCAGTGACTGGATTAAGAATTTTTTTAATCCACCAATCATTTTCAGTGCCATTTGACAGAGGCAGCGATCCCACAGGTATGCCACCCTATGAGTTTTAGGCAGATATTAGCTTTCACATCCCAGGGTAGTCCCACAAAGGAAAAAGCACTTCCAGTCTCTTATATGTAAAGAGAGGCAAGAACTCACTGGCCATGTCAGCACAGYATAAAAGATGCTGCCTCTTGCCTGGCCAGGCAGAGAGGAAAWGAGAGCCCTGGGAAGGGTAGGGAAGGACTGTGAAGAGGCAGAGTCCAAACTCATGGGAAACTTCATTTCCACCCTTTACAGAGCAGCATATTTCCATGAAGACTGAGATKTGGAGATGTTTCCAGGTCTGGGATGTAGGGGGCTAATTTTGGTCCAAGATCAAAGATACCAAAACTRACTGTGAATTCCAATCCAGACCAAATTCCTTACCACAAGAAGCATCTGTACTTCAACTTTAATATAGTTTGCTTGATGAGATTATTGCTGCTGACTGGGCTTGCCCCTGCAYTGTTGAATCATTTGCATCTTGTCTCCTCAAGTTCAAACCTGGTCTTTTAATCCTCAGAAAATGARCAGTTAATATAATGATGTGTTCAGGAAGATGCTGAGCACCAGAAATCTCATAGCAGCAAGTATAAATATGTCTGGGTTTCAGCTGGAGGTCCTTTAAGAGTTACCTGTTATTCTAACCAATTCACATGATTTGCACAGTGGGGCTTTTTGCTGGATTGATAAGCAGTTCTCTGTAAACAACCATTTCATGGTATTTATATGAATACAGGGGGCCATAATTCTCAGCTTCTCTCATCCCTACAAGAAAAATTATTCAAGGAAATTCCCCACAGGGCAAGTCACATTTGGATAAGGCTGGCATCACTCCAAGAGTGTGAGATTGCTAGAGAAAGGGAATTTACTCGAGGAAGAATGAAAATATAGCATTATTTACCAGCTAAGAGCTGATCCTGTAAGGAGTGGAACATCATCTGCCTTGGTATCAGAGGAGACTGAGGCCGCTCCACATCTCAGCCCCAGATTTAATAAACACTGACATGTTTGCACAGTGTGTGCTTGCAAGAGGCATTTGTGTAAGTGCAAGGAAGCAGTTTCTGCATTAGCAAGGCTGGCAGAGGCATTTTCTGTGCCACTTCAGTATCAGAGTTGTCAAGTGAACTAGCAAAAGCTTCAGCAGAAATGGGCTTGTTAATGTGCACTGTTTCAGGGCACAAACCATTAGCAGAAGGCCACAGTTGCTGGGTTTCAGGGTTTTTKCTAGTTGATCTATTGATCTATTTATTTCTTTATTTTGAAGTAGTAGGAATTGCACATGAACTGACTTGTATGTGAAAGAAAAAGGAACATTCAGCACACATATTTGAGCATAACACTGAATTTAGTCTCAGAGAGAAATCAGGACTTTTAAAGCATCCACTTCCAGAGGGTGCATCGTATCATCAACCACGTACCATTTTTGTGAAAAGGGTGAAATAAGGAAAGACTGGGCATTGCAAACATTGTACCACACACAGCCCTACCAGTTACAGTGAGAATCAACAGACAGTTGGGGCACCAAAGCAGCACCTTTCTGTTCCCTTCATTTCTTCATTTCCTTCCTTCCTTCCTGCCTTCCTGTCTTCCACCCTTCCTTCCTTCCTGCCTTCCTTCTCTCTCTTCTGCAAAATTCCTCTTCCCACTTGTTCCAAATCCTTCCAGGATGGTGCCCAAATTATTTAGAACAGCAGTGAGAAGCACTGCAACTTTAAATAGTCAGAAATTGCTTTTCAAGCATAGATTTTTCCCATCCTGGCTAATTGAGTCAAGACCGACTGAGAAATGACAATTTTTTTCTTCCCCCTTTTAAAATGTCTATATTATTGAAGATAATTCATGCCAACTGAAGWGAAGCAGGCTATAGCTGGCTTTGGTTATGATAACTTTTTTTATACTTATTTCTATCACATATCAGCTTCCAGAGGCCATATAACAGCTCCCTGTCTTTGGCTAATGAAGCACTTCTAGTCACCTCATTCAAAATTAAAAATATGACATTGCTGTTGTGCCAGATAAGACATGGGTGTATTCTCTTCTTTTATATCTTTGTGGCTAAATTGGAAACAGACTGAACAAAGAAGAGATATTTCATTACATGAGTGCAAATAAATGATACATAAAACCACTACACCCTWTGCTTCAGTAAAATAACTTTCTGTGGAGAGAAATACTCTCTGCTAAAGATTTACTAGAAGATCCTGCACTTCTCAAAGAAGGGTTGCCTCTCTATATTTCAAGCAATTTTATTTACTTCGAAGTGCAAAAGAAAAAAAAAAGTGGAAAAATGTTTTTATTTAAGAGTATGTGGTAGCCAAACGCACTGGAGATGAAAATAATGGATAATAACTCTAATCCAGAAGGGGCAGCAGATTCAGCCTGAATTAATTCTAAAGCTTTGTCAAAGAGAGCAATTCATTTTTGGCAGCTTGAAAGCTTAGAAAGCTGGTAGGGGAAGGGCTGCCAGAAATGTGTTTCTTGGAAGRAGACTTTCCACTGAGGATACCCTTTAGAAATTGATCTAACCCAGGTCACCCACAGATGCTGCTCGTGCTCTGGTTTAGGAAGTACAGGGTCTGGATGGGGTTTCCTTTCTGCCCAATGCCCTCCATGATTCTCACCCTCTCTTTAAYCTCCTTAGGCTCAGTTTCCCTAGTATAAAATGGAAATAAAACTCATGGTGCAAATCTTCTTCCTGAGCCTATCTGGCATGATATCTTACTACAAGGACCATATAAATCTGATCTACAAAGTAGATTGATCTGTAAAAAAATCTGCCATAGTGGAACTAACCCATCATTTTCACTTCCAAAACACAACATTAATATAATGCAAAACGTCAGTGGAATYACAATGGCATAGAACAAATCATTGAACATTTTCTAAGTTCCATATAAAATTGAAAAATGCTTCTCCTGGTGCTGTTAAACTGCAGGAAGTCTCATCAGCTTGGCCTAGTTCATATGGGTGAGTTTTTACAGCGTTTTCCTCCTGTTAATCCTCAGTGGTGTGGTGCAATGAAGACTTTGTTTAACCCCAGTTGMAATTATTGGTAAAAACAAGAATGGCATCCTTTAGAGCAGAATSCATCTGTGACATCTAGGATGTGGTGTCAAATAGCTGCCAGTTGTGGAATCAGGTTTGGATTTGCTTTCTGTCTCAAATGAAAAAAAAACTGATCTGAGAGAAGAAGGAGGGGGCAAAGGTGGTGAGTTTAAAGCTGTYCCATGTCAGCAGAAATAAGCAAAGAAACAATTTCTACCTGGCASCAGTAGGAGCAAAGAGCTGCCAGGTCCCCAGCTGTCACTGGGCCAGGAGTGCCAAGTGGACTTGGAGGAGGTGAGGAGTAAATGAAGGACACACAGCAGCTGTGGAAGACATATCCCCAAAAATCTCCAAGAAACTTGACCTCACAGAGCTGCAAGTCAAAAAGAGCTAGGATGTGGGCAGGGAGAGCAGTTGAGTGTCCCACGAGTGTCACAGGAAGAGAGGTAGAGAYTGAGTCAAGAAAGGGAGACATGGATTTTTGTAGATATTTCTGGGACTTCAGCTGCTGTGAGGGTCTCCCAAAGAGCAGCCAGCAAGCTTCTTGGGCAGCCAAGAGGGGAAAGGGKGAGGGTGTGCTAGCAGAAACCAGGAGACAGCACAGAAAACGCATTTCAAACAGAAGAACAAAAGACAAAGAGGACAAGGAAAACTGTTGAGGTTTTGAGTCACCCTTTGTTTCACTGTGTCAAGCCTATGTGCAAAATGAGCAAAGCACCTTTGCATGTCTGTGCACTATAGTTAAATGTAGTGGCAACGTAAAATTGCCACACTGCAGGACATGTGAGCTCATCCGTGTTCCCTCTGCATGGGGATGAAACCACTTTCTTAAAAAAAAGCATTTTCTTAAAAAATAATGCTTAGGCTACACAGAAATTACTGTAATCTCCTGTTCTTTCTCAGCAATACCAATACCCATTGGTACCCAGGCAATACCAGGCACCCATTTTCTGTTTTTTATCCCCTAGATATGATCACTTTAAGGGAAGGAAGTCCTGGCTTTGCAACAGGACTGCATGGCTACACGTCTTCAAGCTCAGGTCTTCAGCTGAAAAATCTAGACATTTGTAAGTAAAAAGGTTGTTTCCCCCTTGTCCATGTAACAGAGTTCTGTTTTCCCCAATTACAATGTTAATTAATGATTTTCACTTCATTCCCACCATGACATGCAATCACTTTCCAAAGCCTGAGGCCCTGTTGGTGCCTCCATCATCTTGAGATGCAGGTGAGCTTCTTTTCCAAGAAGCACCAAAGACAGATGTTTGTGTTTTTTTCATTTGCTTCACTCTCTGTGGATYATTTGATTTTCTCAGCCTGAGGCAGCCTTCAAGAGTTAAGGTAGTAAATGAACCTGTCTGCCTTATGGTTTGTAGCCATCCTCCCTGGCTGCCAAACTGCTCTGCATGGCCACGTTTCCTCTGAGGCTGATGGAGATCCAGAGGGACCACCCCCACACACACAGCCCTGGTAYGTCAGCTGGTGACAGATTCTCCTGGTTTTATCTCCACAAAATTGTGTCTGGAGTCCTGAGTCCTGTTCAACACCATCCATGGTAGAAAATGGTGCATTGGGTTTTTGTGTGGCCACTGGCACCAGGAGGCATTGCCCCCCTCTTTGAACAGCTGGCAGTGCTGAGTGATGGCAGCTCCCAGGGTGGACAGGGAAAGCAGGAAGCAGAAAAAAGCTTGATTTCCACTCCAGGTGCAGCCTCTCCCCCTTTGACCCAGGTGACTTTTCTGTCTCATCAAAACCAAGCATGAAGGTAAATGTCTCTTCAGTGTCAGGAGTGCCCTCAGTATGTCTCACCTACAGTAAAARCATCCTTCTGCCTGCAAGCTGAAGAAATCATTATTATTACAGCACCCCTGTATCACCCCAAGAAATAAAGGTGCATACAAATATCACAGGTAGCTGACAAGCTGAAGACAATTAACGCTTGCTCCTGACCCTCAGTCACACATTCTCTGTTGACTTCTCCCTCTCTTCCAGCTTCAGTCTCACCAGAATCCCCAGTACTGTATTTTGCAGTGAAAAAATTACAAAGAGCAGCTCAGTTAATGATAAACACAATGTAGTCAGGAGCACATGTAGCTTTCGTTTACTGCAGGCAGCAAAACTCCCTCAGSATGGTGGCATCTCCCCCAGCACTCTTGCACAGGACAGTTGTTGCCAAATTCTCTAGTAATTAGATAAAACAAGCAGGATCCCCTCAGTTTGCAGCAGGATAAATGCTGTGAGACTGACCTATGCCACAGGCACCTTCCCAGGTCTTTGTTTTATTTATGGCAGTGGGTTGAAAGGGATCTCTGGGGCAGCCAAAATATCACAAGAGACTTTGGAGCTGAACTGTAGCAGCCAGCAGAGCTATTCCACRTGCACAGGGTGAGAGTGTGTGACAATACTGGGCTGTTTGGATAAAATATGATTTAAAAAAGATAGGAAAAACAACTTGACTTCATTCTACAGCTCTTTAWGTGTCTGTGCCACTCATGTATTTTTTTCCTACAGGGATTGCTACTGATTTTCTGCTTTGTCTTTTATGAATACACCTTTTCCATGTATAATATATTTTGTCTATTAACAGCCTTAGATTTGCAGGCAATGAGGCCATTCCTTTCCACAGTGACATCAGCCAGTGGAGGATGTGATTTATTTCAGCACGATGCAACTCCTTGTAATCAGAGTGATATTGCTGCAGTGGCCAGAGGCTCCCTCCACAATGCAGAACATTTTGACGCAGTGCAAAGACTCCTCCTTGCGATAACAAAAGAGACATTGAGAGATGTGCTCACCAAAGCTCCAAAATATCAGTGCACCAAAGCACTGATATTAACACAAGTCTTGGAAACACCATCCCAGGCCTGGGTCCCAAGAGCTGTGCACAAACAGAACTGACYCCGCTGCCCCACCACGCCCAGGGCTGTGGAGTTAAGGATGACAACTGCCAGCATCAGCCCATGTCAATCTGCCTCCACCTGGGTACTGTTCCTGCATAAACCACAGCCTGAGAGCTCTTTGGAGAAGGGCAATGCCGTTCTCATTTCTCTGCAAAGCACCCCACTCTCCTCTGGACACTGCAAGAGCCGCTCTGCCGTTTCCAAGGTGATGCCTGGAGGTGAAGCCTGTTATGTATTCTCTGGCGGGTAACAGCAGCTGGAGCTCAGAGATGCCCTTGGATGGGCCATTGTTTGAAAGGGGGTAGGAAAAAGAGAGAAAGAAAAGATCTATTTGCAACCAATTTTTAAAGTCTGATAAGAAAAAAAAAAACCAAAAAAGAAAGGCATTTATTTTATGAGATGTGTTTTCTAATGCAGTTCAAGATCTTGTACCTAGGAATGAGCATTGTATCTACGCTGTAAACAACAAAATCAATCATTTGATCCTTGTGTAGCTTTGTCCTGTAAGATAATGGTTACAAATGTTGTTTATGCCTWATATCAAGTCTTGAGTTGCCTGAGGAAGACTGACTTTATTAATCAAAAGGTRTATGTTCCTTCCAGAGGTCTGCTTAGAGGAAGGGCTGGCTGTGGGTGCAGCACTTCATCCCTCACTGCCTCTGGGACCTCCTGAAATCTTGGGGAACACTTTCTAAACTTTAAAATATCTTTCTGGCATTTCTTCTCAGAGTTTTTCCACAATCCCAAARTTACAGTATTTGAAGCCTGATTTAMRTCCCCTGAAGTCTTTCTACTGACCTCCTTCAGCTCAAAATTTCACAATAGCCTGTGGTTTTGCAAGCAGTAGTTTAATAGATGCATTTCAGTCAGTGTGCTAAGAAAACAAAAGATGACTCCAGAAGAAGCTTGTTTCCTTTCTGGTTTTTCTTCTAGTAGTTCCATGGGGAAACCATTAGCAGATACCATACACAGTTGGATGTAATGTGTATTTCTTCAAAACATTAAAGTCTATTCTTGCAGGAAAGTGTTGATGTCCAGCAAGGCCAGACTAACACCTTATTCAGGCTGCTGTCTGCCACTGAGAAATCAATGCCAGACATTTTAAAGGATAATTGATAAAGCCAGTCCAGGGCCTGGAACATGGGCAATGCTGTCAGCACACAGTCTGATTCTTGGGGTTGTCCTATGCCAAGCCAGGAATTGCACTCGGTGACCCTTGTGAGTCCCTCCCAACTCAGGATACTCTTTGATTCTACGAAATGAAGRCAGGGAACTGGTGAGCACTAAATACATCATGGACACTTGAATTGCTGTTGTCAGCTCACTGAAATRCACTGTGGCTGGAATAAAGCAAGGTCTATTCCAGCCTGACCAAAAAACTCCCCAAGTCCAGAAAATTGGGAAAGAGAAGGATGGATGGAGTTGAAGAGAACCTGGCCATCTCCCCTCATTCCTCCAGTCCTCACCAGGAGCATAATACAGTTGTGATCTTGCAAACAAGCACCCACTGAGCTGGAGATCTTTTCCACCCTGGCCTCTGATGCAGTGGAGACCTGTGGAGGCTGAACTGGTGTCTGTGGCTCTTCAGGAAGCARAAGAAATAAGTAAACCATCCACCACAGGAGTATTTTTTTTTTAATGTTTAAATGTGATAGACAACAAATGTATTGGTGTCTGTGTGAGAGGGATGGTTTATTCCCCTCCTTCTCAGGCATGATCCCACGGGAGCCTCACCATTCCCACAGCAGGATTTGCTTTGCAGAGAGAAGACCTGGGGGACTCTGCTGCTTTGCAGCCAAGATGCAGGCCATGACCTACATTGTAAGAGACACCCCAGGGCCAGTTCAGCAGTTCAGGATTAACTCTGTTAGCACTGCTTAGCCTGCCACAGAGCTCACACAGTGTGCTTGACTGCCCCTCTCAAGCTCAGGGCTGTCCCCACCCTGGCTGTCCCAATAGCAGGATGGCAACCAGGCAAGAGCTGCTGGTGGCTGTGGAAGGGAGCCTGAGCATCAGCATGGGATGCTGCAAATCCTCTGCCTCCACATCCAGCAGCACAGCACTGTATTAGGTCATGTATTTGTTATTTGTACCCAGAGGAATTGGGATAGGGTGTGGTAGGGAAATAGTGAAAGTTTATTTTCCATGGAAAACTATGAAAGCCACATGGAAAATCAAAAGCACAGTGACACCTATGCTGTGCAAACCCCTGGCACCCAGCAGCTCTGCTTTCTATCTGCGTAAGGATGTGCATATCTGTTTACTGTGCTGACTTCCAGGCAGCACTGTGGTACATCCAGAGGGCACAATAGGCATCTCAGTCAGGCAACAAGCATCAGTTCTGCACATTTTGTCTATAGTCACTGGCAGATTATAGACTTACTAGGCATTCTTATAACTGGCACAGGGAGCAAGCACTGAAGAGCTCAAAAGCTGTTTCAAAATAAATCTTTCCTAACATGTTTGCTTGTGAAAGTTACGGTATTTTAATCTGTCTCCGACACACTGAACTTCTGCAATGTGATCTTTGTTACTGATTCACAGTCCTTCAGGTCTTGCGAAAAGGTCCAACAAGGCAGATGAGGGCAAAAGGAAGGTGGCTGCCACAAGCAAGGGCTGCAGTCCCCTGCCTGGAAGCAGGCACTGTCCCCTGCTAGGGGTACATCACACAATGCCGTGGGCTGAGACAATGCCCTGCCCTGATCCTGGGACTGTTGCCAGCCTCACCTCAGCACCTGCCTGCCCACTCAGGAATGGGGTGAACCTGTGTCACTGGGAAGCATGACACATCAAATCCTGKGTTCAGTTTTGGACCCATCACTACAGGAAAGACACAGAAGTGCTGGAGTATGTCCAGAGAAGGGCAAGGAAACTGGAAAAGGGTCTGGAACACAAGTCYTRTAAGAAGYAACTGTTGGAACTGGGGTTGTTCAGCCCATCTCTTGATGGGCCAAGTCAGGCCAGTGAAAAAACCTGACACCTCCTCTGTGGCCATCACCAGGTTCCTGCTGTGCACAGGCACAGACTGTCCTTGCTGGCAGGGAGCCGGGGTAGCAACACTGACACATTTCCTGTGAGAATACAAACACTTTACTCCTCATCTTTAAGGGTCTTGAAACATCAGTATAACCTCAGAGAGGGTTTGAGAACTCTGAGGAGGTGCATGAGAGAGGTGGAAGTGTTTCCCTGTGTGTTGGAAGGGCTTGGAGTAGGTGCAAGCCAGCAGCACCTTGCTGTGGATTTGGGCTGACAAAATGCAATTAGTGGAACTGGCATTTCTCCAGGACCCCAGGATTAATGATCAGATTCACATGAAACCTATTACCTCCCCATAAATACTCAACAACATTTTAAAGAGTTAATTTATTTTCCTCTCCTCTTCTCTTCTTCTGCAATTTGCATTATCAGTTGCTAAATATATTATGGCATGCTTTATCCCAATTCACCACTTCAAAGACCTCCACATAGCAATTTCGTAAGTAAATCACTACTTGATCTTATAACTCAAGCACATAGTGTCAACCACAGGAATTTTATTTCAGTCCAAATCACCATGCTTTTGAAAGCTAATATCCATTATTTTTCACTAGTAGTTTCATCTGCTCTACAGCAGTAGAAAAAAAWTATTTCTGTCTAGCTGGAACCATTAGGTGAGATCTGTGTAATGGAGACATCCCAATGATACCTGTTAATCTCTCCTCTGGAGCTGAGGTMATTTGAAAAATATGAGTATTTACTTTGTTCACCTCTCTAATCAGAGGCATAATTTCTTTTTCCTTACAGACCCTGAAGCACACAGAGATGATCATTGTTTAAGCACACCTGGCAACTCTCCTCCAGGGAAAAAATAGGATGCAAATTTATAATTCAGGGATCCTCAACACCTTGCTGGCCCACAGGTGACCAACACAGTGGTACACACCACTGACCACCTTCTGTGTCAGGTAAATCAATACCTTCTTACCTTTTGACCCTTTTACAACACCAGTTGGCCTTGTACCAACCAAGTGTGCTAAAAGTTGTCAGGATTCCTGGAAAAAATAGCTTTCAAGGTGGTCCACTGCTCTGAGCACAGTCTCATCTTTTCCTCTCCAAGTAGCAGTGCCAATATTTWATGCTGTTGGCAGACCTTGTCCTTTCCCCAGCCAGAGAATGATAAAAAAGGCTCGTTGTCCTTTGCTGCTGAATTGGTCCACACTGAAGAGCACCTGGCAAAGTCACAATTAGCTCATGAGTGGCCAAGCTGCTGGCACACCATGGCAAGGGAGCAGCCCTGGTGGGACACACTGCYTCTCACCAGTCACCACCTTGAAGGGTGCTCAGCTGCTTGACAGAGAAATTACTATGACAACAAAATTAATATGAATTAAAATCAGCATGAATTGAAACAAATTTGATCTAGGAGGGGAGGGATTCCTCTCTTGGCTCAGCACAGGAGCTCACAAAGCCACGTGTACTTTGGTGTGGGGAAGTCAGCAAGAACTGCATGTTGTGTATCAGTGTCCTGCACTGATTTATGATCAAAGTCATAAATAAAAGTGTTTTTCAAGAAAATACTTAGCTTTTGAAGAAAAGTATTTTTCTGTTTTCTGGTGGTTTTGTGTAATTCTTAATATCTAGGCTGCCCAGAAAACTCTGAGAGGGGTCTTGTTTACTTTCCATAGAARTATTTTCAAGATTTTTTTCTTCCTCAAGGGGCAGGAAGTTCTTTTCCTCCTTAGTAGCAGGGTTTCCAACCAAGAGGGGCAGCATTAAGAACACGAGTGACTACCACTATGCTACGAGATTTCCAGCACCAGGGCTTGCACCAGGCTGCACTTGTTCCAGCTGCTTAAGATGAGATGAGTTTTGCCTCAACCCTCTGCTGCAGAAAGGAATTAGGTTCTAAACATACCCAAAAGTGAGATTAAAACACAAACAAGGTTAAATGTTGGTATTCTAACCAACAATTCAACTTATCTTCTTCTTTTTTTTTTTTTTTTTTTTTAATAAGAGAGGAAAGGTAGAAAAGTGAGGAAGTGCCAAGAATAATTACAAGAAGCACAAGAAAGGGGTTACCACCACCATGAGGTCAGCACTGGCTCACAGAGTGCAATGGGGAAGAAGATGCCTGTGATCCCAGGCAGCCAGACCAGCAGCACTGACAACACAGATTGACAATTTKTAGATTTTGCAGAACCCTCTGTGGYAAGTTGGGCACTTGCTTATGGAGGGTTTTGAGAGTGACAGCATCACATCCCCATCATAGCAACAGAATGTCAGTGGAGGACTTCTTTGCTGCCTTAAAGTTCATTGGCTGGTCGTTGGTATCCAGAAGTTGGCCTGATGTATCAAAGTGTTCATTGCTTGTTTGCCTGAAGTATCAACTACAAGGCCTTTTAATGACCTTCAGACAGCCTGACTCATTTCCTAAAATGAAGCAGTTCAAAGCTTTAACTTTCAAATCTCAACCTTCAAAGAGGCAATGGAGAAACATTCYTTGCCTTTTACTCCTTCACTGCAGCACTTCTCCCTTTCCAGCATCAGATACTTCCAAGGGCTGGGAAGTTCCTGACAGGGTCCCAGCAGACTCCGTTGCTTAATTCAAACCACTTCTGTGAGTTGTATCCTTGCTCTGTTCATCTGTCTCCCCGTGTAGACAGGTCAGAGGTTTCTGCTCTTGTCTCACATGTAAAACTGAAGGTAAGATATTGGAGAGATGGCTGCTCACAGATTAGTGCTGAAGGGAAGAACATTTTAATGTTTGCCATTAACATTGAATAACCAGTTCCCTCTAGCTGGGGCTGTGACTGCAATAAATTCCAATATAYTAAATACTTGTGTTAAATCCTCTCTAACAGTTCCCTTGTTGGGCTGAATGAAAGTCAGATTTCTTCAATATGTCCCACCAAGATYCCTAATCATCTCCATTGTTTTCCTCTTGGCTTCCTTAATATTAACAGTGTGCAGTTTAAACAGGAACTGCCAACTTCCTCATCAACTTTAATAACAAGTGTTTCATAATTGCAGGTATAATTATTCACAGCACTGACAAAATTTGCTATTCACCACTAATTTCTTTAAATTACTGAAAGTGTAAAGCAAAAATAGACCAGTTAGAAAGACATTCATTTTTAATCATTTTCATTACTGTTGTTTAATGAACAAAATCTGCAACTCAGTATCCCATTTCAACACCATATGAAATAAAGGCCAACAGGATACTGGGTTGCATCAACRAGGGTATCACCAGCAGAGATAGAGATGTCATTATCCCACTTGTCAGGCCACACATGGAATACAATGTTTAGTTTTGGTCTCTACTATTCAAAAAAAAGATGTGGACAAGCTGGAGCGGGTCCAGAGAAGGGTCAGAAAGGTGATCAGAGGATTGGGAAGCGAGCCATAACAGAAAAGGATGGGAGAACAGGTTTTGTACAGTTTTGAGAAAAGGCTTGAGGGAGACTTTATTGCCATGTCCCAGTATTTAAAGGGTGGCTACAAAAATTGAGGCTCCCTTTTAATAAAGAGTCACATGGAGAAAATGAGAGGTAACAGGTGCAAGTTACTCGTGGTGAGACTGGATCAAAGAGGAAAATTTTTCATAGAGACAATAATCAGTCATTGGGATAAACTCCCCAGGGATGTGTTGAACTCCYCAACATTGGACATTTTTAATACACAGCTGGACTGGGTGCTAGGCTATCTTGTCTTGACTGTGCTTTTGCCAAGAAAGGTTGGRTCAGGGCTCCTTCCAAGCTGGTGCTGTACCATAAGAAGGATAAAGCTCATGGTGACCTACATGCACATGTGCTTTGGACTGTGGCTAGAAACACGTATCCCAGACCTCTGACAGGGTGTGTGCCCACACCAAGATGGTGCAGTACCAGCCAACATTGCATTTCCTCACCCTGGTTTTATCCTATTTGCATATTTTGATTAATGCCACAACCAGAAATCAGGGATGCATGGCACACAGGATTGGCACAAACCCAAGTCTCCCTTGCGCTGTCATTTGCTCCTGTCTCKGAGGTCAGTGTATCCCAGGGGATGTTTCCCACATGTTCCCACCTGGGACAAAACCCTATTCCAGAAGAAATCTGGCAGCAGGGGGCAGCTTCCCAAGTCACTCCAGCCATGTCAGCGCTGGATGGTCTCTCCCATGGGATCTGAGCTGCAGCACGAGGTAAGAGCAACATAACTCCATTTGGGGAGGTGAGCTCTGCCTGTCCAGGACCCAGCCAAACACCAGGCGTGTTCTAACAACAGCCTCAAACTCTTCCTGTGTGTTGAATCCGGCCTAAATCAGGCACACAGAGTTTTCCATCCTAGTGAACTGCSTTGAGTTGTGGTCAGGCTTACCATGGTTCTGTCTGCACATCACTATGGCATGGAAGGGGGGGATGCAGGACACAAGCCCAGTACCACAAGTATTTCCCAGCCTATACACACAACACCTTACCCAAGGGATATCTCAGATATTAAGGGTGCAGTCTGGTGGATATTTGCAAATTCAGATGTGGAAGCCCAGAGGGATTTCTGAGTAGGTTAGAGTTGAAAGTCTCACTCCTGTTCAGAATATCCAAGTATTGCAAGTCCAGCAGTAAAATCAGTGCGTAGGATAGACAAATGCATAAATTTGTGTTTTCAAAATAATGTCAAAAAATATTTTTCTAGGCATCCTAACAGATACAAAGCAAGGATAAAACCAATAAAATGTCTCTGTAACAATGTTAAGGTGTACCAAGAGCATACACGGCTTTCCTTTCCATTTCTTTTATAACAAACCCATTCTACTTCAGTTGCATTTCCAAGGAGCTGCTGAGCAAATGACACAATTATTTCATTCATCTCTTCAGATGAATAGGTACTGCCCTGCTCTGGCTCTGAGAAACCCCACTGCTGCCAGAGGGAGTGGTAGGTTCGCAGCAGATCCAGCTACCAGGGTGCCAGCCTTTCCCCTTGGCATCCCTGAACAACAGCCCTACTTTCCCAGAGAAGGAGGCTCCAAAATGAAGGCTCTGCCTGACTTCATGCCTGGGAACCTGGTGGCATTTATTAGATACCCAGCCTCCAGCACCACTTGAAGTGATTCTCTCTGCTCCCYTCTGAAAAGAGTGTTGGGGGACAATTTCCAACTCCTGCGGATGGCTGTAGAAGTTTATGGAACTGGCTGATTTTTTTGATAAAAAAAAATTAATAATAAAATCCATTTTAGGGTCCAAGCACCTCCACCTGGAAGTCTTCTTTCTTTCTGAGTGATRGTGACAGTGGCTGAGCAGCACTTTGTTCCTTACAATGCTCTCTGCTTTCAAATATGAGAGGTGGGAGAAGGCAAAAATAAAAGGAACACTGATGGCAAGTCTAATAAACTGCCTTTACAGACAGAGAACTCTCAGAATGCCCAGAGCACTTCAAATATTTTTTAGGCAGAAGTGACAGAAAATCAGTCTTTTGTGAGCATTTCTTCTAATTAGCTCTTTGCAATTCATGAGKCCTCGCATTGAGCAGACAGCTCCCTTCCCAGCGGAGTCCTGGCTGCTCCTGCAGCCCCACGCTCAATTTGCTCAGCTAAGGGGTGTTAATGCCTCAATATGCAGCAGGCATTTTCTTAAATGTTGAAAGACTTAAACAAATTATAGCCATCCTATAATTTGGCAGGTTAGAAAAGAACTTTTTAAAGAGCCTTGTAAAACGAATGACTTAAACCTTCACCCCAGGCTATTTTTAAAATTCATTTGTCTGCACTCCAGCAAGAAGGAAGGCACAAATKTATGCATGATCCATGTCCAAAATTTTTATTTCTGAATTAGTTAGAAATAAGCTTCAATATTTTGTGGCAACTAATAAATGATTTGGAGAAATGGTGTYGTAACACTGGTCATGGAAATAGCCACAGTTTCATACACTTCCTCTACTGAGCAAGGCTTGAAATGAGATTTATGGAGGAATTTATGGCAAAGGAAAGAAGCCATAGCACACCACCTCCTTGCAGCAGTTTTAATGACTAACTTTCATGCTCCCACTGCAATTTGTGTGCTTTTAATCACTAATTATGAAATGCCCACTTGCGATGATACTGCAAATCAAGATATGCAAAAMGAGCTACAAAGAAGTTTACATAAAAAAATAATGCTGTTCTATCAATCCCATCTCACAGAGCCATAAGGCACTATGTGGGATAAGCCCCTGCTAGAGAAGGCAGAGGCCCTTCTCCTTCCCCAGGAAGCAAGGAAAATCCCTCACTAGGTATGAATACATTTGGCGTACTCCCTGTGAAAAAGCTTTCCATATAAAGAATTAGAATGTGTTTAAAATGGACATTTRCAAGTGCTCATATAGACACAGCTCTAATTCCTTGACCTCTGCAACTTCTGCATCAAATCAATATTATAACCTGTTATTTTTCTGTGTAAGGCTTTTAATGTTAATATCTTGTTCATGAACCATGAGACAGGAAAACAGGATTAGGAATAAGCAGTTCTCCATTCCCATTTTCACTCCTAATGTATTTGCTTTTAACTTGCTTGCCTAAAACCTAAATGTAACATTTGCTATGAAAAATAAAAATATACAAAGTCTGAATCTACAATCTGTGGTAGTAGGGGGAAGTAAGGCCTTCAGGTTTACATTGCTGGCATGATCAACGGCTTTACTGAATGAAAGATGTGGCAACAATTTAAAATATTTTTGAAATGGTCTTTGAGACCTCCATCACTTTCCTAGCAAAACCAGAATATATCACATCACCTCCGCATTCATCCTATACCTCTGATACGGGTGGGACCCCTCTCTGAAGAGACACGTCAGACCCTTGAACAGCATTTGGACACAGCACTGAAAACTCTCCTTGGCAATCCTCTCCTCTGGGAATCCCCAGACCAGATATTCCTGCTCCTTTTGCCTTCCCAGATCACTCAAAGAGAACTTATACGAGAATTTAGGATTTCAGAAAAAAATATGAAGTAGCTCTAAAGCATCTCATTGTTTGCATATTGCCCTAAGTCAGCTGCAGAAACCACGATGAATTTGGTCTTCAGATGAAACACAAACAGCCAAGCTGGGTTTTACATCATTAAGCAAAATAGACACAAAAGATAAAATATCTGAAGGTTAAACCAACCTCACAAGCCCAAGGGCTCATCTGCATGCTCTTGACCTAGAGAATGAAATAGATTTTAGCAGATCATATGAAATAGATTTTAACAGAACATATGAAACTAGCATCCACTGCCACCAAGTGTAGATCAGACACAATGCAAGGACACGTCTGCAGTTAATAAAAACTTCATAGATGGCATTATGTCACCTGTCAGTATTGCCCCAGACCTGTGTCACCATCCTAATGCAGGAAAATTGAGGTTTGAGCTCTGCAATCAGAATGCAGTTATGGCCMTGCTAATCTGTTTCACCTGACACAAGCCATAATTTACACTTGGCAATTCCCCTTTGCCAGCTGTCTGCTCACACACACATGTCAACTTCAAACACATCTATACACTTTCCTCTACGCTCCAGCTTCTAGCTCGCGATGTTCCTGCACTGCTCCAWAGCCTTGGTCTCCACTCCAGCCCCSAGGACCATCCTCCCAMTYTCAGCCTYCACTTCAAACACTGCAGCACTGCAAACATTACCCAAATTACATGTTCAACTCAACCACTAGCCCATGGTTCATACCGAGCTTCCTAGACCAGGGCTGGTCTCACCTAGGCCTGGTCTTCAAATTCACAAATTGATATCTGGCCCATGTTTCATATTTATCCCTTCTGCTTTCCAAATATCTGAYACAGAACCAGACCCCAAGTGAAAAGAGCTTTCTGCAGTTGATGCATGCTTCATCAAACCAAAGTGCCAAATCTGGCTGTAAATCAGACAGCGGATTTGATGGATCTGATATTCCAGCAGAAGCAGACCAATGACTTAACTGAAGAAGCAAAGACTCCCCACAACAACATGCCTCCTGTCCACACATGCCTCTGTTTTAAACACCTAAACGATGTTGAACAGCAGGCCATTTTATTCCATGACGGAGATTGTCACTTCAATACTGACTTAAGAAAAAAGAGCCCTTACAACAGAATGTATGCCAATAAGGCCAAGATGGTACCAGAGAAAGCAGACAGTAATAACCTTATTTTACGATGAAAACAAAAATATAAGGAAAGAGCAAATTGCTGATCAGTGTTTGGAAAGACAGCTACACCATATGCATACAATATAAAAAGTAAAAAATAAAAAAAGAAAAAAAAAGAAAAATATAAAAAGTAAAAAAAAAAAAAACCCAAAATAGAAGAAAAGCTACAAAGAAGGACAAGCCAAGAAGTTCAGGAAAGAGCATGTCCTTAGGTTCTTTGGAGAAAAAAGTCATATGACCCTTGTCGTGACTTTGAAACTACCCCATGCCCAATCCTCTCCTCAGCATTCCTGCTTGCCCTCTCTGCAGCAACTGCTTCACATCCAGCAGGCAATGGGACCCCCAGGSCCATGGTCCAACACCCTCCCACCCTCTTCACTGCTCTCTCTCTGGCCCTGGCTGCTGGGCTCCCCCCACTCACGACCCCACCTCTGCACCGCCCCATTTCCCCCACCCGAGCAGGATCTCACCCTCTCATCCCTGCATCCCTTCAGCCCTGGGCAGCGCCTTTCTCCCTTGTCCCACACGACACA
>NW_026623282.1:3206102-3207625 GCF_030028575.1 Malurus melanocephalus
GGTACAGGCTGCCTTCCCCTGACTCCCTGCCTGTACCCATGGAAAAGAGCCATGGGTTTGCATGACAGGGACACATCTGGGCTGCCACCAGCACATCTGGACCATTGTCCGGGCATGTGCACACTTGAGAGTCCTGGATCTCTGCCCATGACTCGTATGGGAGAGGCACTGGGATGTTCTCTTCACCAGGACTCCAGGTGACATCTGCGTTTTCCGCACATGACTCCCATGGGCAGCACACTGAGGCACTCTGTTCCTCCATGTTCCCACTGGGCTCTGTGCTCGCGGACCATAACTCACTGGGGAGAGACACTGAGCCACTGTCTTCCCCAGTAGTCCAGCTCAGGTGTGAGCTCTCTGACCTGAACTCACACGAGAGGGTCACTGAGGCATTGTCATCCTCTGTGCTCCAGCTCAGGCGCCCAATATCTGTCCCGTCCTTGGACAGCCCTGGCAGGCTCCAGACTGACCAGAGTTCCGAGGAGCAGGACCCCTCCTCGCTGGATGGGGTGCACCAAGCAGGAGCAGCACCTTCTCCTGCTTCTGCCCCTGTCCAATGCCCACTGTGAGCATCCAGGTGGTAGGTCGAGGGGTGTGGATGGCAGAAGGGGCTGTGCGGGGCTGCTGCCCAGATCTCTGGCCCTGCTGCTGTCTCTGCTTCTTCTTGTGCCTTGGTAGTGGGAGGCACACGGTGCAGCTCCTCCTCAGGTGATCTGGCCAGGGCAGCAGCTGCTGGCTGTGTGCCCATGGCACCCTCCAGGGCAGGACATGCACTGGGCAGGTCAGCAGCATCAGCCTCTTTGAGCAGCAGCGAGCAGGGCTGAAAGTCGGACACGGGCTGGACCCAGAAAGCGTAGATAACAAAGCAGTCCCCGTCCTTCTGTGATGACTCCTTCTTGCTCTCTTCACCGTGGGACAGGGATTGCTCTGTGTTTTCTTCCTTTTGGGAACGCAGCGCTGGAAGCTGTCCACGGCCATTGTCAGGCTGCAGTGGGTTCAGGTCATATGACCTGGTCATGGAGATGGTCTCTTCCCCACTCACTCGGGTCTGCAGATCATCGGACCAGGGGTACTCCACGACCTGTGGTGGTTTCAGGGCGGCGTCGAGGCTGACACTGTCCCATGGACTGTTGGACGAACTCTGCTCCTTATTCCACAGCTCCTCTGGGACTGCTCTCGCTTCTGCCCCTTCCCTCTGCCCGCTGAGAGTTTCCCGTTCCTTGGGAGAAGGGCTGGGGGAGCAGCAGGTGCTGTGCAGGGAAGCTGCCCGTCCCTCTGCTCCTCCCGTGGGGGCCGTTGCTGCCGTCACCGTCCTCTTCCCTCGGTTCCGGTGCTGCCATGTCCCCGGCTGCTGGCCACGGGGCCGGATCACAGCTGCGATCCTGCTCAGGGCAGCACGGGCCCTGCGCTGCAGTGAGCGCAGCAGAGCTTGGCAGCGGCCTCTGGGGCCGTGCGGGGCCGCTGCCCTGCTCTCGGCCCCTGCTGCTGTCACTTGCTGTCCAAAGGATGCACGAGAGTCACGG
>NW_026623282.1:3207745-3210875 GCF_030028575.1 Malurus melanocephalus
CCAAGGACACTGGAATGCGCTGCTGTCCCAGTGGGCCATTTCCCAGCACCCCTAGGTCAGCAGGGTGGGGGGCTCAGAACCAGCTGGACACCGGCTGGAACCACTTGGAACCAGCTGTGCCCGGCACAAGGCAGCCTCTGCTTTCCCATCTCAGAGGCTGCAGCCGGCCCGAGCCATCCCCTCCCGCACAGCCCCAGTGCCCGCAGCCTCTGCAGAGCTCAGCCCTGTCTGCATCCAGCACCTTGGGCTGCACTGCCCAGGGCAGCCAGCGATGGCCGTGTGATGTCCACGTGTAAGGAAGATAAAAGACTTGTTGGTAGAATTGCCTTGCTATGGTTTGGGACTTGCCAGCCAGCACGCCATCCTGTGCAGAACTGTAAATAAATGAAATCCCTCCACCCTGTGTGTGTGGAACAGCCTCTTGCACACCGGAGAAAGAATCTGCTTTGCGAAAACAGGGGGCACCTGGTGATTGGGCTGGAACCCTGCAGCAGGGAGCTCTTCCTTCCCTCACTATTCCTCTGAAGGCCTCCCTTCAAAACAAACCAAAGTGAACAAAAGCTGCAGCCCATCCCTCCAGAAAGCCACTCCTCATACACCATCCCCTATTGATGGGAGTGCCAGGTTGTGTGGGTTCTCCCTCTTTGAGGCAGGTGAACCTTGTCTGTCACCAGCAGAGCTGTGTAAGACCGTAACCAACCTTGCCCAATGAGATGCCCAAAACGGATTTCAGTTTTTCATTTACTCTGAGTTAGGTGCATGGGGCAAATTCTCAAGAGGAATTCTCAGGAGGTGAAAACAACAAAGAGAACTTCACTGGCAATATTAGAAAATCAAAGAAACTTTGGGAAAAAGTTTAGTCCAACACTACTGGAGGTTCAAATTTCTCCTTTTATTATCTCAGTTGGGGAATTTTTCCCCATTTTTGTTGCTTTAACAAAGACCAAATATGTAAAATGATGACCAGGTACTCCAGAGGGACAAAAGAAGTTTCCATGCTGGGGAAAGGAGGGGACCTGGAGGCCATTGTCTTTTATCTGGATATTGTTTTTCCTTTGAGAAGTGCAGAGATCCCCTAGTAAGTGGGGCTTCATAATGCGGGGTCAGCTCCTGGGGTTTCTTGCRTTGTTKKCTTTGGAGGAGGAYGGTGGACCTGCTGCCCTTGGGGGCAGAGCTCTCTGCCACAGAGCTCAGGTCCTGCCGTAGGTGAGCCTTTGCTTATGGGAGCGGCCGCTGCATTGGGACATTACTGACACCGACCTCACCAAAGGGACCCTTCACCATCTGCTCGGGTGCCTCAGGGAAAGCCCCGCGATCCCTGAGCCCCCTCCACCTCCTCCTCCAGGGATGTCTCTCTCTCACTGTGTTCAGGAGCCGGGCGGCCACTGCCCAGCCCCAGCGCTGTTTCTCTGCCACTGCTCGGAGCTTTTCTTTGCCACTCTGTTTGCTCATACTGCCTCACCATGCCGGGAGTTCCACGATTGCAGCTGCAGTGCCCGACTTTCTCATACATCTCATCTGCAACCCCGGGACTTCTCTCGTCCCTGCCTGCCCAGTTGGCTATGCCCAAGTTCCTGCTACAACTCCTTTTGCTGTCCAGAGGGGGCATCGGGATCGGCTTCCCCTGTGAGTTTGTAAATGCAGCCCCTTCTCCACCCATCTCTGCTGCTTGTGTCCGCCACCACGGCGATGAGCGAAGACCTTCAGGAAACAGCATCTGTTCAGTTGCTTTGGAGACAAAATCAAAGGAGCTTTATTGTGACTTTGAAACTACCCCATTTCCGATCCTCTCCTCAGCATTCCTCCTTGCCCTCTCTCCAGCAGCTGCTTCACATCCAGCAGGCAATGGGACCCCCAGGCCCATGGTCCAACACCCTCCCACCCTCTTCACTGCTCTCTCTCTGGCTCTGGNCGAGCCATCCCCTCCCGCACAGCCCCAGTGCCCGCAGCCTCTGCAGAGCTCAGCCCTGTCTGCATCCAGCACCTTGGGCTGGCACTGCCCAGRRMAGCCAGCGATGGCCGCGTGATGTCCACGTGTAAGGAAGATAAAATACTTGTTGGTAGAATTGCCTTGCTATGCTTTGGGCCTTGCCAGCCAGCACTCCTTCCTGTGCAGAACTGTAAACAAATGAAATCCCTCCACCCTGTGTGTGTCTGTATCAGACTCTTGCACACCGGATAAAAGAACCTGCTTTGCAAAAACAGGGGGCACCTGGTGACAGGGCCGGAACCCTGCAGCAGGGAGCTTTTCCTTCCCTCACTATTCCTCTGAAGGCCTCCCTTCAAACAAACCAAAGTGACCAAAAGCTGCAGCCCATCCCTCCAGAAAGCCACTCCTCATACAGCATCCCCTCTTGATGGGAGCATCAGGTTTTGCGGGTTTTCCCTCTTTGAGGCAGGTGAACCTTGTCAGTCACCAGCAGAGCTGTGTAAGACCTCAAACAACCTCGTCCAATGAGATGCTCAAAAGGGCTTTCAGTTTTTCTTTTACTCTGAGTTCGGTGCATGGTGCAACTTCTCAAGAGGAATTCTCAGGAGGTGAAAACAACAAAGAGAATTTTACTGGCAAAGTCAGAAAATCAAAGAAACTTTGGCAAAAGGTTTAGTCCAACACTATTGGAGGTTAGAATTTCTCCTTTTATTCTCACAGTTGGGGAATTTTCCCCCATTTTTGTTGCTATGAGATAACAAAGACCAAATACATAAAATGATGACCAGATACTCCAGAGGGCCAAAAGAAGTTTCCATGGTGGGGGAAGGAGGGCACCTGGAGGCATTTGTCTCTTATCTGAATGTTGTTTTTCCTTTGAGAAATGCAGAGATCCCCCAGTAAGTGGGGCTCCATGATGCGGGGGCAGCTCCTTGGGTTTCTTGCGTTGTTGGCTTTGGAGGAGGACGGTGGACCTGCTGCCCTTGGGGGCAGAGCTCTCTGCCACAGAGCTCAGGTCCTGCCGTAGGTGAGCCTTTGCTTATGGGAGCGGCCGCTGCATTGGGACATTACTGACACCGACCTCACCAAAGGGACCCTTCACCATCTGCTCGGGTGCCTCAGGGAAAGCCCCGCGATCCCTGAGCCCCCTCCACCTCCTCCTCCAGGGATGTCTCTCTCTCACTGTGTTCAGGAGCCGGG
>NW_026623282.1:3212244-3215876 GCF_030028575.1 Malurus melanocephalus
CACTGGGGAGAGACACTGAGCCACTGTCTTCCCCAGTAGTCCAGCTCAGGTGTGAGCTCTCTGACCCGAACTCACACGAGAGGGTCACTGAGGCATTGTCCTCCGTGCCCCAGCTCAGGCGCCCGATTTCTGTCCAGTCTTCGGACAGCCCTGGCAGGCTCCAGACTGACCAGAGTTCCGAGGAGCAGGACTCCTCCTCACTGGATGGGGAGCACCAAGCAGGAGCAGCACCCCCTCCTGCTTCTGCCCCTGCCCAATGCCCACTGCGAGCCTCCAGGGGGCTGGGCAAGGGGTGTGGATGGCAGAAGGGGCTGTGCGGGGCCGCTGCCCAGATCTCTGGCCCTGCTTGTTTCATCTGCTTGCCAAAGGCAGCAAAATCTGCTGTCTCTGCTTCTTCTTGTGCCTCGGTAGTGGGAGGCACACGGTGCACCTCATGCTCAGGTGGTCTGGCCAGGGCAGCAGCTGCTGGCTGGGTGCCCATGGCACCCTCCAGGGCAGGACATGCACTGGGCAGGTCAGCAGCATCAGCCTCTTTGAGCAGCAGCGAGCAGGGCTGAAAGTCGTACATGCGCTGGACCCAGAAAGAGTAGAAAATGAAGCAGTTCCCGTCCTTCTGTGATGACTCCATCTTCTTGCTCTCTTCACCATGGGACAGGGATTGCTCTGTGTTTTCTTCCTCTTGGGAAGGAAGCACGGGGAGTTGTCCACTGCCATTGTCAGACTGCAGCGGGTTCTGGTCATAAGAGCTGGTCACGGAGATGGTGTTTTCCCCAGTCACTGTATTCTGCAGATCCTCGGACCAGGGGTACTCCTCGACCTGTGGTGGTGTCAGGCCCGGGTCGAGGCTGACCCTGTCCCATGGACTGTCGGATGAGCTCTGCTCCTTGCTCTGCAGCTCCTCTGGGACTGCTCTCACTGCTGCTCCTTCCCCCTGACCGCTGAGAGCTTCCAGTGGCCTGGGAGAGGGGCAGGGGGAGCAGCAGGTGCTGTGCAGGGAAGCTGCCCATCCCTCTGTCCCTGCTGTGTGGGCAGTGGGTGCCGTCACCATGCCCGTCCCTCGGTTCCAGTGCTGCTGTGTCCCCGGCTGCTGGGCACGGGGCCGGATCACAGCTGCGATCCTGCTCAGGGCAGCACGGGCCCTGCGCTGCAGTGAGCGCAGCAGAGCTTGGNAACATGGAGATGTGCTGGGAAGACTCCTAGCCCCAGAACTTTGGAATGAGGCTTCTGAGTCTCCCAAAAGCCCTGCGCAGAGGCTTGAGTGCCCTCCTGAAGGGGAAAGGCCGCTACATGGGGACAGCTGGAGCTGAGCACCTGACTTGCAGATGCTCAAGAAACTGCCAGTCCCACTTCAGGTGGCACCCATGACAGCCTGAGCGTCCCCGCAGTCCCACCCTGCACCTTCCATTTGGTACAGGCTGCCTTCCCCTGACTCCCTGCCTGTACCCATGGAAAAGAGCCGTGGGTTCACATGACAGGGACACATCTGGGCTGCCACCAACACATCTGGACCATTGTCGGGGCATGTGCACACTTGAGAGTCCTGGATCTCTGCCCATGACTCGTATGGGAGAGGCACTGGGAGGTTCTCTTCCTCAGGACTCCAGGTGACATCTGCATTTCCAGCGCTTGACTCCCATGGGCAGCACACTGAGGCACTCTGTTCCTCCATGTTCCCGCTCAGCTCTGTGCTCTCGGACCATAACTCACTGGGGAGAGACACTGAGCCACTGTCTTCCCCAGTAGTCCACCTCAGGTGTGAGCTCTCTGACCCGAACTCACATGAGAGGGCCACTGAGGCATTGTCTTCTTCCGTGCTCCAGCTCAGGTGCCCGATTTCTGCCCAGTCCTTGGACAGCCCTGGCAGGTTCCAGACCGATCTGAGTTCCGAGGAGCAGGACATCTCTGCGGTGGATGGGGTGCACCAAGCAGGAGCAGCAGCCCCTCCTGCTTCTGCCCCTGCCCAATGCCCACTGTGAGCTTCTAGGGGGCTGGGCAAGGGGTGTGGATGGCAGAGGGGGCTGTGCGGGGCCGCTGCCCAGATCTCTGGCCCTGCTGCTGTCTCTGCTTCTTCTTGTGCCTTGTTAGTGGGAGGCACATGGTGCACCTCCTCCTCAGGAAGTCTGGCCAGGGCAGTAGCTGTTAACTGGGTGCCCATGGCACCCTCCAGAGCAGGACTTGCACTGGGCAGGTCAGCAGCATCAGCGTCTGTGAGCAGTAGTGAGCAGTGGTCCTGCATGCCCAACACGTACAGTGGCTGGACCCAGAAAGTGCAGATAATGAAGCAGTTCCCGTCCTCCTGTGATGACTTCATCTTCTTGCCGTCATCACCGTGGGACAGGGACTGCTCAGGGTTTTCTTCCGCTTGGGAACACAGCGCAGGGAGCTCTCCTTTGCCAATGACAGGCTGCAGTGGATTCTGGTCATAAGAGCTGGACACGGAGATGGCGTTTTCCCCACTCACTGTGTCCTGCAGATCCGCTGACAAGGGGTACTCCTCGACCTGTGGTGGTGTCAGGCCGGGATCGAGGCTGGCCCTGTCCCATGGGCTGTCGGACGAGGTCTGGTCCTTGTTCCGCAGCTCTTGTGCGACGGCTCTCGCTACTGCTCCTTCTCCCTGCGCACTGAGAGCTTCCAATTCCTTGGGAGAGGGGCTGGGGGAGCAGCAAGTGCTGTGCAGGGAAGCTGCCCGTCCCTCTGTCCCTGCTGTGGGGGCCGTTACTGCCCTCACCGTGTTCTTCCCTTGGTTCCGGTGCTGCCGTGTCCCCGGCTGCTGGGCACGGGGCCGGATCACAGCTGCGATCCTGCTCAGGGCAGCACGGGCCCTGCGCTGCAGTGAGCGCAGCAGAGCTTGGCCGCGGCCTCTGGGGCCGTGCGGGGCCGCTGCCCGGCTCTCGGCCCCTKCTGCTGCCGCCTGCTTGCCAAACGCAGCACGAGAGTCACGGCGCTCATCTCGAACTGGTGACCGTGACTCCCAGTCACTCGCCTGCACGAAGGAGGACAAGGATAATGAGGTGGTGGCCGTGGGGGATGGAAATGGTTGCCATTGCACAGCAGCTCACCCCTTGACAGGAAGCCCGGACCCAGCCCTGGCCCCAATCCACCTCTGTGCTACCCCATCCCTCACCTTCACCCWCTTCTGCCATCTCAGCACACTCGGCTTCGGCTGCCTGTGGGTGCTCTTCTGGTCTCCAGACATCTTTGTCTTCCTCACACACTCACACAATTCCTCTGACACAGAGGTTCTCCACAGAGGTGCTGCCTCCTGAGAGGTGCTCTACTGGGAGTGAGCACCCCAGGGTTCTGCGCCCTTTTATACCCTCCTGCTCATGGCGTGTCCCCACCGTGTCACAATGGTCTCTAGGCACAGTGAGGTTCCACATCACCAAGGACACTGGAATGCGCTGCTGTCCCAATGGGCCATTTCCCAGCACCCCTAGCTCAGCAGGGTGGGGGGCTCAGAACCAGCTGGATACCGGCTGGAACCACTTGGAACCAGCTGTGCCCGGCACAAGGCAGCCTCTGCTTTCCCATCTCAGAGGCTGCAGCCGGCCCGAGCCATCCCCTCCCGCACAGCCCCAGTGCCCGCAGCCTCTGCAGAGCTCAGCCCTGTCTGCATCCAGCACCTTGGGCTG
>NW_026623282.1:3217191-3218957 GCF_030028575.1 Malurus melanocephalus
CAGGATCGGTTTCCCCTGTGAGTTCGTAAATGCAGCTCCTTCTCCACCCATCTCCGCCGCCTGTGCCCGCCATCACCGCGTGAGGGAGAGAGAGCCGGCCGGAACCCGCGCCACAGCGCCCCCTGCCGGCTGTGACCGCAACTGCACCACAGGGGCGAGCGGCACCGACCAGAGGAGGCTGCACCGCCTTTCTGCTTTGCTTATTTATTGCTGCCTTTGCTGTTGCGTGTTTACCTTGTTATTCATACTAGTTAAAAAACTGTTATTCCTTTTTCCCATATATTTGCCTGAAAGCTCTGTGATTTCCAAGCTCTAATAATTCAGAGGGAAGGGGGATCATATTAACTGCTTCGAGGGAAGAACCCACCTTCCTTTGAAAACACTTGTCTTTCAAACTAAGGCATACTATTCAAACAATTTAAATCCCTTCTCAAAGGATTTACTTGACCCATTCAACTTTGCAAATGCCAAGCCAGTTCCAGTTTTTAGTGACTTGAGAATTGCGAAAAGAGGGAATTGGAGCAAGAAGTAACACAGAAAAGATAAAGATAACAACACAAATAACTATCAACTCCTGGGCTTCAGTAGCATTGAGGCAATAGAAATTCCATCAGGAGGTAGGGCCAAGATGTCTGAGTACCTCGTGTTGGGTCTTAAATACCCCTTGGCCTTCCTGGGCCATTCCCCCACCTGGCAGTTCTGCTCATTTGGCCACTCAGGAGCTGGGTCAGGGCTGCAGAGACGGCTGTGGAGCATGGCCTGCAGTGTGCCAGGGATGGGCAGCCACTGCTGGGCTGGGATACAGGTTCTAGGGGGCTGAGAGTGTACTCCCTCCTCCTGGTGTGGCTCTGCCCTCACACTGGAGATATCCCAGAGATCCCCATCCTTGGAGCAGGCCTCCTCCTCCTCCTCCTCCTCCTCCTGAAGTCCCTGGAGCTTGCAGGACTCTTCCTGCTGCCGCCCCTCTTCTCTGCGCTCTGAGAGCTTCCAGCTGCCTCAAAGAGGGGCTTGGGGAGCAGCTGGGGCTGTGTGGGGCATCTGCCCAGCTCTGTGCTGCTGTTGCCAGCTCACCAAAGGCAGCAGGAGCTGCTCTCTTTGATGCCTGTTGTGCCTGGGCAGTGAGAGGCACGTGGTGCTGCTCATCCTCAGCAGCTCCGGCCAGAGCAGCAGCTGGGGCTGGGTGTCTGTGGGATTTCCTGGGGCAGGAGATGTGCTGGGCAGGTCACTGGCTGCCTCTCCTGCCACCTCTCTGTCCAGGCTGCTGGCACAGCTGGGCCCCTCTTGGGAAACCTTTGCAGTTTTTGGGAAGCTCCCCACCGTTTCCTGGGCAATCTCTGCTCACAGAACRTCTGCCAGAGTAGTTCTTCTTGGGGAAAAGTGAGTGGACCTCCAGTGCTCCGTTCCAACCATAATAATTCTCTGAGTCGTCGTCTGTGAAATGGCTGGCCTTAATGAGAACTTTTTTCCCTTTTTTTTTCAGGAGAAACTTAAAAAAAAAAAAACAAACAAAAAAAACACCAAGGAATGGAAATCAAGGAATTGCAGAATTAACCAGGTTGGAAAAGACCTTTGAGACCATGGAGTCCAACCTAGGACCTAACATCACAATTTCAACTGGTCCATGCCAGTGCCACATCCAGTCTTTCCTTAAACTCTTCCAGGCATGGTGACTCCACCTCCTCACTGGGGAGCCCATTCCAGTGCCCAATCTCACTGGGAAGGACATCTTGCCAATGTCCAGCCTAAACCTCCACTACACAGCTTAG
>NW_026623282.1:3220522-3222143 GCF_030028575.1 Malurus melanocephalus
CTCTATGCTCCAGCTCAGGTGCCCGATTTCTGTCCAGTCCTTGGACAGCCCTGACAGGCTCCAGACTGACCAGAGTTCCGAGGAGCAGGACCCCTCCTCGCTGGATGGGGTGCACCAAGCAGGAGCAGCACCTTCTCCTGCTTCTGCCCCTGCCCAATGCCCACTGYGAGCTTCCAGGGGGCTGGGCAAGGGGTGTGGATGGCAGAAGGGGCTGTGCGGGGCCGCTGCCCAGATCTCTGGCCCTGCTTGTTTCATCTGCTTGCCAAAGGCAGCAGAAGCTGCTGTCTCTGCTTCTTCTCGTGCCGTGGCAGTGGGAGGCACACGGTGCACCTCCTGCTCAGCTGGTCTGGCCAGGGCAGCAGCTGCTGGCTGTGTGCCCATGGCACCCTCCAGGGCAGGACATGTACTGGGCAGGTCAGCAGCATCAGGCTCTTTGAGCAGCAGCGAGCAAGTCTGAAAGTCATACACGGGCTGGACCCAGAAAGCGTGGAAAATGAAGCAGTCCCCGTCCTTCTGTGATGACTCCATCTTCTTGCTCTCTTCACCGTGGGACAGGGATTGCTCTGTGTTTTCTTCCTCTTGGGAACGAAGCATGGGGAGTTGTCCACTGCCATTGTCACACTGCAGTGGGTTCTGGTCATAAGAGCTGGTCACGGAGATGGTGTTTTCCCCACTCACTCTGGTCTGCAGATCATCGGACCAGGCGTACTCCTCRACCTGTGGTKGTGTCAGGCCGGGGTCGAGGCTGACCCTGTCCCATGGACTGTCGGACGAGCTCTGCTCCTTTCTCTGCAGCTCTGCCGGGACTGCTCTCGCTCCTGCTCCTTCCCCCTGCCCGCTGAGAGCTTCCAGTGGCCTGGGAGAGGGGCTGGGGGAGCAGCAGGTGCTGTGCAGGGAAGCTGCCCATCCCTCTGTCCCTGCTGTGTGGGCCGTGGGTGCCGTCACCGTGTTCTTCCCTCGGTTCTGCTGCTGCCGTGTCCCCGGCTGCTGGGCACGGGGCCGGATCACAGCTGCGATCCTGCTCAGGGCAGCACGGGCCCTACGCTGCAGTGAGCGCAGCAGAGCTTGGCCGCGGCCTCTGGGGCCGTGCGGGGCCGCTGTCCGGCTCTCGGCCCCTGCTGCTGCCGCCTGCTTGCCAAACGCAGCACGAGAGTCACGGTGCTCATCTCGAAATGGTGACCGTGACTCCCAGTCACTCGCCTGCACGAAGGAGGAAAAGGATAATGAGGCGGTGGCTGTCGGGGATGGAAATGGCTGCCATTGCATAGCAGCTCACCCCTTGACAGGAAGCCCGGACCCAGCCCTGGCCCCAATCCAGCTCTGTGCTACCCCATCCCTCACCTTCACCCTCTTCTGCCATCTCAGCACATTGTGCTTTGGCTGCCTGCGGGTGCTCTTGGGGTCTCCAGACATCTTCTTCTTCGTCACACACTGACACAATTCCTCTGACACAGAGGTTCTCCACAGAGSTGCTGCCTCCTGAGAGGTGCTCTACTGGGAGTGAGCACCCCAGGGTTCTGCGCCCTTTTATACCCTCCTGCTCACGGCGTGGCCCCACCGTGTCACAATGGTCTCTAGGCACAGTGAGGTTCCACATCACCAAGGACACTGGAATGCGCTG
>NW_026623283.1:0-12554 GCF_030028575.1 Malurus melanocephalus
AGAGTTGCACCTTAAACTTTGGTCACATGTGCACTCTGCTGTTTACATGAGGAGAAGGAGGGATCAGGGTGCTTAAAAGAGCATCTTAAAAGCTCTTTAAGCTGAAACACAAAAAAGCTTATAACACAAAGGTGATTGCCACTATACGAGATTTTACATAGCTCTCACAATTCAAGGGTAGAAGGTTTCATAAAAAGTTAAAAGCTGAAAGAGAGAAGTCCTAAGTAATTGTTGTCCAGATGTAGATAGAACTCATCTTCTATTAATATCAAAAAAGTCCATGTGAGCTACTGAAGTGCTGCTCCATGCCTTCARCTTCCAGCTATTTTGGAAGGACTTCAGGATGGTCAACACCACACGAAATGAAAAAGCTTATTAACACATTGTGGGCAAAGAATCCTATGGGTTGCAAGTAGGTGCAGAGAAAGGAATTGTATTGAGCTGATAAGAGTGGAYGTGTTAACTGTTTCAAAGATAAACCCTGTCTGGTTGAAATTTATGCTGCTGTAAACTTGCAACCACCATCTCCACCGTCAGTGGAACTTGTATTTATGAACTCAGCTCTAGGAAGAAGACAGTGTGATACTGTGAACCACGATGATCTGATCTTAGGCAGGCATCAAATGAACATTTCTGTTTTCACCTCCTCCCAGACCCAGGGGATAGGTGTTAGTGAAAGAGTCAAGAAAGATGACACATTGAATAAACTTGCATGTTCTTAGATCAAGACTAGGAATCCATTGTTGTGCATTTAACATGAGTGATAATGGAAGGGAACAGATATCCAGAGGAAAAAAWTTCACACTTGTGGAAAATCTGTAATAGTAGTATTTATTTGTGTTTCAATGTGGATGGAGAAGCAGACTGGGCCTTCTTTAGAGCTGCACAAACTCTGGCAGAAAGCCGTGGTCTTGCAGCACTGYCCTTTGAATGTTTGCTTAAATTGCACAGCTGATATTTTAACTAATAACTGGCAATAGACTGGAAATACAAATCTCTTGGCCTCAGAACAGTTATGATAAAAGATCACCATTTTCATTATTGATAAAACCCACCAAAAAAAAACCAACAAAAACCAACCAGTCAACCAAAACAAGTTAAAAATCCCACCTCACTCGTATGTTATTAACCAAAGTCTGCAGCAAAACCCATCAATAATCCAGAACCTTACTGCTTGTTCTGCTGTTTCTAAGCGTATGAACAGGTTGGAGATATCCAAATACTTGCAGAGATGGATAGCACTTCCTYGTGGGATTAGCAGCAATACAGACACCCAGCCTGATGGGCATTGACTCCCAAAGTGCTACTACATYCTTCACATCTATGCTTCTGGATGTGAACTGCAACAATCAAATGCTGAGACCTTGAACAGAACTGGACAAAAAGAAAGTTCATGAGGAAATGATTAGCCACACASCTTTTGTTTGAGACCAGCAAAAAGACAGGACTGCCCATCTGCTTATTTTCATAGTCTAAGGTTCATATCTGGAAACTAAAACAAGTCTGTRGAACAAGTCTGGTGGGTATACAGGTTGATAGTAAATATTATTGTGGTCAATTAGTACAAACATTTACATTTTCAAACTGCTTAATACCATGCTAAATAGCAAGTCATCAATCTTTCCACCTGTTAGAGCAAGAAATACTTGTATGCCATGGGTAGGCAGTCAGTCCGCTAACTAGCAGAGCTGCTTTTCTGAGCTGTGGATACAAACTGCTCTGCCAAAGCTTCTAATTAGCAGTGCTCATGTTTGCAACAGGCATACATAAAACATCTAACACCTACATTAAAGTTTTAAAACATTTACTACAGATGCAAAGCTCATCAATTTCTTAAACCATCCAGATAACATCTCTGACAAGTACTTTGATATGCWACAGTTAGAAAAATTATGCTCTCATGCTAATCAAAATTTCCTTAATTTTCATATTTGGGTGATCCTCCTAATCACACAGTCAAAACACAATCCTTTCAATGAAGAAAATTTTTACTAATATATATATAAAGACTGGTGCAACTTGAGACTGCTTCTTGTTGTACTATCACTTGTTACCTTGAAGAAGAAAGATATTCCCACCTAACCACAGCCTCRTTCCAATARATCTCCCCTGAGCCTCCTTTTTCCCCAAGCACTCCCAACTCCCTCAGCTTTTCCTCTTAGACTTTGTTCCAGAYSCTTCACCAGCCTTGTAGCCCACACTCCAGYGCCTCAATGCTTTCCTTGTAGTGAGRGGCCCTAAACTGGAGACAGGATTTGAGGTGTGGCCTCAACAGTGCCGAGTACAGGGGGACAATCACTGCCCTGGTCCTACTGGMCCCACTRTCCACAGGCCAGGATGCCACTGGCCCTCTTGGCCRCCTGGGCAGGGCTGGTTCATGTWYAGCCRCAGCCACCAGCACCTCCAGGTCCTTTTCCAGCCACTCTGCCCCSAGTCTGTGGCACTGCCTGGGATTGTTGTGACCAAGGTGCGGCACCCAGGGCTTCTTGCTGAAYCTCTTACAATTGGCCTCAACCCATAGATCCAGCCTGTCCAAATCCCTCTGCTGAACCTTCCAACCCTCCAAGCAAACAGTCATCTCCAAACTGACTGAGGGTTTACTCAGTCCCCTTACCAGAACTGGCCTTAAAACTGAGCCTTGGAGATGCTCACACAGTGATATGTGCAGTTATGTTGGGCCACTAACTGGAGGTAATTCCATTCACCACCACTCTCTGTGCCTGGCCACACAGACATTTTTTTTTTTTTTTTTTTTAATCCAGTGAACAGTACAAGTATTTTGGCAAAATTTTCTTTCACTGAATAGTATGCCTTGCCCTCTCTAGATGTGAAATGGGAGACTGGCACTTATTTGTTACTCCAGCAGCAAGAAACTCTACAGTTGCTACAAACTTAATTGTGCTTTATAATACAGCACTAACAATTATAATTTTTGCATTACTTCTAAGGATGTCAAGAGATTGCTTGATCAAAGGGAGTTTGTTTTGTGGTGTTTTTTTTTTTTTTTTTTAATTCCTTTGTAATCACTGCTTAAATTAAGTCTGTGATGTAACTATGACCTTGGGAGTATGATTTTGGTCCAGCGAATACTCCTACATATATTCAAACACCTGCATTACTTACGTCAATAATCTCATTGCACACTTTAGCACAAGCTTTGAATACCAAATAAGTATAAGCTTTCCACTGATTTGGATGGAGAGTGGTTCTGTGGCACTGGCTAAAAGTTCTGTTTAACTCCAAGAATTATCCTTACTTTACCCATGATTTCTGCACAAGAGACATGAGAACTTGTTTTAAACCTGTACCATATCCTATATAATTTTATTTCATGTCTCTTCAAATATGTTACTTTTAGAACTAAACTTCTAATTAAAAAAAAACAAAACAAAACCACATTTGATGTGTCTATGTATGATATTTAGAAAAGATTATTTATTACAAAAAATACAATTAATTTAATACAATTAATGTCAAGTATACTCATTCACACGAGGCTCATATTGCTGACTTTTACCTYACATATATTTTGTATGACTGTGGCAGCTGTGACAGCCTTCCTGTGTGCATCTTCAAGCCAGTCACTGCTGGCTTCCCTCTGCTGCAATGGGTGAGCTCACTCCAGCTCCCACCATGCCATAAGGGTGGGGTCACAGTGCTGCAATGGGGCTGCCATGGAGGACCTAAAATTCACAGATTCCTGCCTGCAGCAAATTACAAACACATCAGGTATGCACTCTGCAGCCCTTTCTTATCACATCATCTGATGTGACAGACACATAGTGACATCATATGTCCTGACATGAACTCTCACCTGTCTGGGAGTACAGCACTTCAGAAGTCTGGCAGCTGCAAGGGTCAGAAAGGCAGCAACCTTATAAAAAATAATGTAAGTCAGTTGAAACTGCTACTAGAACCTAGTTCTACAGTTCAACAGTTCCTTTGTGTCTATTCCACATAATTTCTGGCTCTGTGTCTCTGTTACATCAGAAGACAGGCTTCATGAAATAGGTTTAAGGTTGGCTTAAAAAAAAAATACTACTATTATTATTATTGTTGATATTATTGTTGATATTATTGTTGATATTATTACTATTATTGATATTATTATTGATATTATTATTGATATTATTATTGATATTATTATTATTATTATTATTATTATTATTATTATTATTATTATTATTATTATTATTATTATTTCTATCACTATTATTACTACTATTATTATTGTAAATATTTTAAAAAGATCAAACCCGACCTGAAGCAATTGCTCCTCAAGTCTGTCGGGTTTGTTAATCATAAAACTAGAGGAGTATGCAATAGTCTTAAATCAAGTTTAAAAGATTAAAACCCAGCCTTCAAGAATCAAGAAAAAAAATAATGGAATTTACTTTTAAATAAGTCTTAAATAAGTCTGATCTCTTTCAACTTGTGTAGCCTGTCTGCTAGGCACTGATTTGCAGTAATCTGTATTCAGATCTGGATCAGGTTTAGGTTCAGTTGCTATGGTTCCCTGCTTTAAACTGTCCTTACACATTCTCCTCTCTCTCCCATAATCTTTAATGGCAGATTTATTGTTAAAGAATTTTTGGTTTCTGAAGGCTGAAGAACAAGCAGTACTTTGACTGTCCCTTRTTTAAAGTCAGGCAGGGCTGTATGCGGAGAGGACAAGGAAGAGTACACACCATGAGACCCTTTGGCATCCCTGGGCAGGTGCTGTACAGATCATTTCCTGAGGGTACACACTGCCCAAATTTGGCTGTGCCTTCCCTGAGGTACAAGATGCACCTCTGCAACCCAGATAAACCACACTTATTCTTAAACATTACCATTCCATGACTCCCACCTGAGGAACATTCACATCCTGCCACTGTCTGTCCCTGCTGCTCCAGGGAAGTTTTGCCATTGGCTTTAATAAGCTGGAATTTTCACTTGATGACATGGAAAATGTCAAATGTTATCCACCAAGCTTTCATRTCTGTTGCAGAATTCTGTTTGTTGGTAGAAAATTCATAAAAGAAATGGGAAGAGATTTTGCACCTGTTTCTCCATCTCATTACCTATTTATTACAACCACAGAAATCCAAGGATAAAATAATTTGAAAGTGGAGTGATGTTGCAGACGGTATTTATTAACACACCCTACAGATCTTTGGAAAGATTTGTGGGAGAATAGTAGTATTTTTTTCAACTCTGCTGACAGTAAAACAATAAATCATAAATTTAATCTACTCTCCCCTGGTAAAGTTAACCTACTCCTTTAGCCTTTTCACTCTAGTTTTCTTACACACAGACACATGTATACATCTACAGAGATGCACCATATTTTTGAGGGTAAGGTTGTTGGGCCTTTCCTCTCTTTACTGCTATGAGAGTAAATAAAATGTCAGAAAAAGGAATTAAAGTGACTGTGAATGTGCACATTTATTCTACTTATCATCTTTAATAACCTTCCACCACCAGATGAGCACTTCACATATTTTGCTCATACTGTCTACAAAAGATGTCTCACAAAGCTGAATCTTGTCAACCTGATGTAGTGTAATAACATTTCCTCAAGAAGAAAAATTAATTTTAACTGTGTTTTCTAAAAAAAATTGAAATATATATGTAAAGAACAAAGAAGGAAAAAAATCCTATCCATATCAACTCTGTAAAGAACTATGAGATTTCTCTATCCTCTCTGTCCTCTTGGAACTGATTTATTTGTAATTTTTGGCAATTACTTGAATATAGCACCAGCTGATACTTTAGAGTAAGGAGAATTTGTTYTGTACAAATATTAACATAAACTGTGATGGAGTCTGATTTCATGTAGTTCAGTGGGGTACTGTGGTGTATGCATGATATATGTAAAAAAAAAAGGTTTAACATAATATATAACAAATTCACAAATCAAAATGCCCCAAGACTAATAAATACCACAAAGTTGGCCAGAATTTTATGAAGAAAACTAAATTGTACTCATTGTTTTTATACAGATATTTGTCATGGTGGATGAGACCACCCCAAGGACTGCTGGGGGACCAAACTGTYCTGGGACAGCTGGAACTCWGTGGTGGAAAGACCCCGACAACTCCCTTGAGAATTAGATGGTTTTCCTTCCAAGAATATGTAAATCCTCCTACCCCGGTTGGACCTAATCTGGTCCCTCACTCCACCCATCACCTCCCCCATTGGTCATTGTATCCCCTTTACCCTCTCTCTCCACCCTGTTCGCTCAGGTGACTGTCCCCACAGCTGTATATCTTGGGGCAGAGAACCTAGCTTGCTCTCTTCTCCTCTGGATACCTTCTTGGAGTAAACTTCTGGAACATCCACATGGAGAAGCCCTCTGATTCTTTGTTTCTAATAAGGTAAGAGCTATAAGCTAACTGTGTGTGTGTGTGTGTGTGTGTTAGCCTTTTACCGGCAAGGGTATTGGGGAATCCTTATTGCACAGCACCAAGGCAGTGCTGGCTGGAGTGATCTCCAAAAGCTGCAGAGACCCTGCTGGTACAAGCAGAGGGATCAGACCACACTAATCATCACCCCATGATTATGTTAGATATTAATATATCTTGAATTCTTTAAAAAATCCCATGTACTTCCAAGAATCAGACTTTCCTTCTTTGCATGACCTGGTGTACAGTGTTGGACACCCTAATGCTTGATGCTGTTTCATTGTCCTCAAGGCAGCAATGATATCTTTTGTTTTCCTTATCTTTGATATTAATAATAGGGAACCTTTATCACTTACAGTTTAAAGATGGTCCCCTRGAAGGGATTGTGTTGTTTCTTGTGTTGACTATATTTTAGCCAATGGCCCTTTTCTGACACAGCTGCTTAGATAACCAGCACCCAGATTTGTATAGCCATAGACAAAGTTRTGTGCTGGAGCCTTCCTTTGCATCYCAAATCACAACCTCTTGCCAACAGTTTAGAAGTAATTCAGATCTGTATTTCACGTCAGCCTTTTCAGCTGTATCACCCATTTTTCAATTTTCGTGAATTTTTGTTTAATGAAGCTGACAGGATGCCCAGCCTCCTCACAATGCAGCACTGCCTTTTCTAGCTTAAGATATAAGAAAAAAACAAAAAACATGGGGTATTTGAACTAAAAGAGTATTCATCAGCTTCCATTTTGCAAATAAAAATAAACTAAATCAAATCACGKCTATGTCCAATAAATAGTCCACTGAGTGGGACAGTTCAATTTAAATAATTGACTCTGGAGAGTGTTTAGAATTCCTTTCAGAATTCACTTCTTACTTACCRTAATCATCAGTGCCCTTTTAATAGTCATTTGTGGCTTAGTGATCACTTTCAGGTTCTTGTCTATTATAGAAATGACACCGTGCAAGTCCTAAGTGGTCCTCATTGAGTTGTTAAATTAACATCGAGAGTTAAAATGTCCAGAAAATAACGTACCTTCACTTAAGACACAAGTGGGCTTGTGAGAGAGGGGAAGATTCTACTTATTTATTTAAATTAGTGCCCTCATTTTTTTCCTACTTTTCTTTAAATCTTTGTCTAATAGGACTCGGATGTGCTACTTCTGTCTGTTCCACCRGTTCCTACAGGAACATAATTCTGGAGTAAAATATTTCATGAAAGTGCACACCTGAGGCCTGCAATTAAAACATAGTTACTCTCACRCTGATGATTTGTCTGCTCTATTAGAATCCAGCTCAAACGTTTAGAATACTATTCACAGCTACCAGGAGTTAGAAGWGTAAAAAACCTCTTACCTCCATTAAAATTATGATCCTGAACAGAAAAGGACCACACCTTTTTTATTATTTTCATCAATTCTTGTCCAAAATTATAATTTCAAAGGTCAAATATCAAGCCAATCTCATTTAAAAACCCACAACATTTTCAACATTAATGGTTAATTGCATAATAATTAAAATTAACTGAACCTACAACTAAGARCTAAAAACTAATGTGTCAAAATAAAACTAAAAGTTTATGGGCCAGAGTGAGCTATTTAGGACAGCTGCATATTCGAATATTGTTCTGCTTGTTGGTTTTGGAACTAGAACTATATTACTCCATCTACAGAATGGACCTAAGAAGGAAGAAAATTCTGGAAATCCTGGGTTAACACTACAAAGTAGGGCTGGTTTATTGTCATTATTATTTAGCCTGACCCCTGCCACACACCCCAACCCATGCAGTAATATGAGGCTGCGCAATCTCTTAATATCTCCTTGAAGCTGAAGCCTCTGCCTTTCCCCTCCCACCTGAAAAACTTGCTCAAACAGTATTGATCTGTATTTTGGTCTAGGGACTGACTGAAGTTAAGAAAAAAGTACTCCTCTTCTKGTTTTTAACAACCATTGATGAACTACTTAGCTTTTTAGATAATGTTTCCTTCCTTAAGTTATAATTATTGGTCTTCAAATAGGAAAACTATAAAGAAGGAAGAACATGAATAATGGAAATCCTCACTTCAAGGCACWACATTTCAACATTTTTCTGAATTGCTAAAACATGCTAAAGATAGACAATCCACCTGGAGCCTGCTAAATTTTGAATTATAGAACAAGGTCCGTAAACTCAAAAAACTCACATGCTAATACTGTTTTTTTTTTAATATTTTGAGTCCACATAAGATTTTTCATGAAAGTATTACAATTGTTATGTTCTATGTATAAAATCAGAAATTATTAAAAAAAGATAGCATGGTATTCCCAATTTCATTTTAATATTATTTGGTTAATTTCAATAATAATTCAGTAAAAGTAACACAGGAGGAGAGGTGTGCACAAAAAATGGTTATGTTAAAATCTTTTTCTGAGGAACACATTTTCCCTTAAGAGAAAATATTAAACATAAAATAACACTTTGGACTTCATTTTGATATATGTCAATTGTTTGTTTTCTTTCTGGTGTTTTCAAATGAGTTGTTTAAGGAACAAACAACTTTTTTGGGAAGAACAACAGTGGTTTAAGATGTTATTGTCCCTCCACGGAGCCACAGAAGTATCTTGACACATTTGACTTTCAAATGAACTGAACTAGAAATATTCAAATTAGTTCAGTTTTGCAAAGGAGAACTTCCAGAAAAGTAGATGTAGCTGGGAAGGCCTCATSTTCACTCATTAAAGACAATACAAAGAATTAATTTTCCCAGTTTTTTACCACAATGACCCTGTTACCTTACTTTACAAAGAACAGTTCAAATATATGCTTTTCTTATATCTTTTTTTTTTTTTTTCCACTGATGACATAAAGCAGATACAAGGAACCAGCTATGCATTATCATTTTATATATAAGATAATTTTTCATGAGTCCTACATAATATAACATGGATAGAATTGCAACATATACATCAATAATGGCTAGAACATTCTGATTTTTTCCTAAATTTTATGGCACAAAAAAGATAAAACAAGACCTTTGCAGAGTGTCTATTATTGTATCACTTTTTCTGGACATTTTTGCAATGTGTATTCTTTCTAGTTTCAGTAGGTCACTGTTGTCCAACAGAAAACCTCACACTGTGGAAGACTGAGGTCCAATTCAAAAATACTTGATCAAAACTCCTAAGWATRCTTTGACCTTGTTACATCACYTTGTTCTTTTCTTCTCTCCACATCTGATTTTTTTTTTTGCTGTTAATTTTTTCAGAATAAATACCTGATCTTAAATGAGCCTGCAGATCAGCAGTTTTCTTTTTATTTCTTTTTTCCTTTTCCCAGAATTTCCAGAACAGCACAGTGTTACTTTTGACCCAGAGCAAGAGCAAAGGAGGTTACYGTTGAATAATGGTGTGTGCATTGGTGCTTAGAATAGTGTGACTCTTGCTGTCGTATAAAATTTTATTACTCATGGTGAATGRCATATTTGAATGGCTACTGTGGGATGAATACCTTATGTTCTATCCATGATCTGAAACTCTGTCATTTAATTTGGGGGTGTTGTCCTAGTATGCCATTTAATCTCATGGAGCATTTCCAAACTGAATCCTTTTAAGAAAGGTGAAGGATCACAGCACAGGACAAATGTGTTGTCTGGTAAGCCTGGGAAGCAAGTAGAACTTTCTGGAGAGGGGAGAGGAAATCAGTGACCACCACCTATGAAATATATGCTGAAGAAAAAGTTGGACAGACATTATGGAKTTTAATGGTAGTTATGCAAGTGTCTTCTTTAATACAAAAATTTGATTGCACAYATAAGCTATCAGTAAAAATTCTGTTGAGAAAATGCATCAAGTTTGGCCTAAGTTCCAAGCTGCTGAGGTCCTGARAATGTACTTTTACACTTAATGTAATTTGAAATGAGTATTTTGATTTCATATTCTACTCCTTTTTTGGAGCGTTTGTGGTGGGTTGATGTCAGCCAGCWGCCAGATGCCCCCATCCAGTCACTCCTTAGTTCCCAATCCTCAACAGGAAGAAAATAAGATGACAAAAGCTTATCRGTCAAGATAAAGACAGGGAAATCAGGTATCAACTACCACTGGGGGAAAACACTAGTCTTCGGGAAAATTACTCTAATTTATTACCAATTTAAATAGATTTAGGTAGTGAGGAACAAAGACAAAATTTAAATGGAATGGTTCCACCCAGACTCACCTTCACTCCTTCTCTCCCAAGTCCTCTCTGCCCTGACTCTGCCCTGAGGGATGCAGGAGATGTGGGGTCAGTGTCTGTACCATCCCCTTGTGGCTGCTCCTGGTCAATCATGGGCTTCAAACCTTCAAGRGATTTTTAAGGATATTAGTTTGAAGGATACCTTCCTTACCAGGCAGTGGCATGGAGCAGATGGTCAGAATGTTTATGTGTCAAAGGGAACCTTTTTAATCCCTGTCTTTGTATTCTGCCCCCAGTACCACTGGGGAGGGGACACAGCCTCCTGCTCCTTTAGACTTCCTCAGCCACCACATACGAAGTTTTGATTCTTCATGAAAGTTACATTCTTTTAAACCTGGAATAATGGAAAAGTTCCACAGCTGTTGGAACTTCTCATATCTTTTTATCTGATACTTGCTTGGCCTATAATAAAATCAGTTATCTGCAGGAATAGCTTTTTGCTCAGTGATGCTCGATACCAGCATGAGTAAGACAGACAGATGCTGTACAAAATGCAATGCATTCCCGGATAACATCAGCAAACCCTGTGTACCTCTGAAACAGCAGCACAATTATTTTACAGAAACACTAAAATATACATGAAGCAGATGAAGATGCACTAAGCATGCTAAAATAGCTTCAGTTTCCCTTGTCTCGAGGGAGTGTGTAACAGCTTAAATCTGCTTTTGCATTGCAGGTGGAAGAACAGAACCTGCCTGCACACTCCATCCAGCACTGGCCCAAGCAGAGGCATTAGAGGTCACAAAAATGCTGTTTGTCTTAATGTTTGGATCTGGTCTGTACAGCCTGAAGACACAATGAAAGGAWGGCTGGTTACATGCTATTTTCAGTTATTTTTCAGGACAACAGATTTAATGACATAAGAATGAATTAACTGACAGTCTCTCCTCCCTGCACTCTGTTAATAGAAGATAATTCAAGTTGCACTTGAAAAATAGGACAGACCAGATTTATTGTTCCCAATGGGACCTAAATTCTGCTGGCCTGTATATCCATTTTGTCCACTGAATAAAGCTGAAGTTTCGTGGATAAAATAGGAAACAGACTGCCAAGAACTCTTAGAATTAAGACATGCTGTCTGATAACAAGGTGATTGGCATAAATCTACACAAATCAACGTAAGACTACCACCATATGGCTAGCACATACACCCTCAAATTTTCTTTGAAAAATCCCTCACTGGCTTAATACTCTTGTATGTGAAATAGGTTGTATAGATGTAACCAAACACACATTTCTATTGCATATGTACTTTACTAGTTATTTTGAAACTACTTACACACATGCCCTTTTCTGTACATAGCAGGCGTATGAAGGCTTCCCATATGGCCAGTGCAGGGGARCAAGACACTCGGTCTGGTTGGAGTGTCTGTCAGCCTCACTTCTACAGAGCAGATCTTCTCCAAGATTGTGTTTCTGCACAACCTAGGATATCTAGAGTTATATTACTCATCTCCCTACTACTTCACCCTCATCTTCACAGCTGCTTATTTTTTTTTTTTTGTTATTGCTTTTTAACAGATGGCCAGCAGAACCCACCTTGCTTATTGTGCCACTCAATGCCAATTTCTTTAGTGGTTAGTGGTTGCTGCTTGGGGCACTTACACCTTCTGATCTCTCATCCTTAATCTTTTACCAGGGTGAAAAACTGGAAGGAGTTTAACTGTCCATGATTGTGCCTTTACAGTACACGCATGAGAACAGGGCAAATGCAGTCCAGAGATTTTGGACGCAAATAATTCCATCACAATTATCTTTTACTTCGTTTGCTCAGTGCCTACCAGAATCATCTGATGAGTGAGACCTGGKCAGCTATTAYRAAAAATCTCACTTAACTGWATGGTACTTTTGGATAGTCTTCACYCCCTGGTCTGTGGCTACTTCCACCAAAATCAAATGGTGGAATCAACTTCAACAGGTCACCAAAACCTCTGAATACATTTCTAAGAGGAAAAAAGCACTAAAGA